>NC_069502.1:786124510-786424510 GCF_027579735.1 Bombina bombina | reverse complement strand
ATAAAATGTATAGCAATACTTAGGATAGTGTGTGGTATACTTTTGCCCTTATAGTAAGGCTTGCAATATGGCTCACATATATATCCCTAGTTTGTAAAAGATGGGAGCCATAAATAGAGTGGGAGCACAATTGAGAATTTTCCCTTAAGGTAGTTTAAGTCATACTAGCAAACTTCACATATAAAACAAATGGGTAAGCAGAGGGCATAAGGAACCGCTAACTGCAAAACATACAACTCTCAGGAGGTAATAAATGATGTGTATGAGGAGGTATTGTAAAGTCTCTAACATCTGTGCAATGGGGTACTTTAAGAGAGATAAGGGAGTCGCTTGCATAGGCATTTCTAAGGTTCTGATGCTGCGACAGCCCCGACACCGAGGACACCAGGGGAGGAGGTGGGCATAATATATCATGGCCAAAGTGTATAGATAACTATCCATAGTGGCCTCTAATGCACAGTAGGTAGTTTCATTCACATCTATGCAGTCTGAAAAGGACCCTCTAGTCTTGTCAATTAATGAAATAGATAGAATAAATAGAGCTAAATATACCCTTAGCAGTGTACATTGTTTGACAGTATGGGTATGAGTGTTTTATAAGCTATACACTTTACTAGTTAGAGTGAAGTTCCAATATATAGATATATAAACAACATTACCAAACATAGTGCACCTAAGTGTATAGGAGAATTAGGTAATAACACAAGTGAAACAGACATGTGACAATATTAATTGGACATTTAAACTAAAATGCTTAGATAAGAGACAGCTAGAGTATCTAGAAACTTAACCACATATTTTCTATAATGTGATACAACAGGTATCATAAAAAAAGACTAATAACCAGAGGAGATAATATTGAACTAGGCTGCTTGCAGGGCTAGCAAGGATAGAAGAGTCACCTGTAATATAAGGCATTATCACACTCAAAAGTGAAATTTAACAACATACAGTATGACATATTAGGGCTTTGCATATAAGCCTCTAGTAAGGCCATCAATCAGAAAAAACTGTGGCATTTAGCAAGCATGTCTTTGAACTTTTAAGCGTTGTTTGGCAATATAGAAGTGCACCTGCATCTGTTAACAAGTTGTAGGCTATATGGCTGCATAAAATATCCAATGAGACTGTGATGTAAATGCACAGCTAGTAACCATACCAGCCTGCTCCAAAAAATGTTAGGTGCAGAGTATAGCCCAACATACAGTTCCACATGTTGCTCGTTACTTCAAACACACAAATTATGTGAGTAATTTAACATGTGAGCAGAAGATAAATAAGTATTTGAGAAAAATAATAAAACTTCAACTTCAAACTCTTTTTTAGAACTCAAACCTGAGCCAAATAAACAGGAGCTACTATGCGGGTGATATATAGAATGATTTGCAGTAGTCACTGAGCATCAGCATGAGTCTCAAATTAAAGTTCCAAATGTGGGGGCATAGTAGGAAAGTAAGCAATATTCAAGTTGTTCCCCGGTACACTCGCAAGTGAGAAGTAAATATGGGGATTAGTAAAGGAAACGTCTAGCCAATGCCCACAACAGTTGCCGTACAAACCCCTAGGAGCTGTCCTGGAAAGAAGGGACCCCATGACCAAAACGATAGGCTCTGTGTAGCGCCTCTGCTTGTTGAGGTTAGAGGATCGTAGGAATCTACCCATCCAGGAGGCAAAAGACCCGAGGCAACTCCGAGGATCAGGTTGTGTGAAGCCGCTTCCGTGAAGTCCCTCAGGTAGGTACGTAGCTCCGCATCTTTTATTAACCTTGTCTCCGACACAGAAGATCCAGTCCTCCACGCTTTCATGCCGTCAGTTGGGTGCTCGCCACTCAGGTTATAATGCAGCCTGCGATCCCCAGCTAGTACGGCAGTTGGTTTCTGGGGAGCAGGGGTTTTGGGGCTATTTAACGCTTGCGTGGTAATAGCGCAAGAGGTTCCAAATGTTTCGCCGCCATCTTGCGGGTCATGTGGCGTAGAAAACTGTTTGCTTAGTTGCACAAGTAAAAGGCTAATTTCTGAAAAGTGAGTCTCCAGATCACCACAAAAACGATCCTGGAACCTGAGGAATGCAGCTTCTAGGTCCATTCTGTGCATGGTAAGATAGGGACTCCTCAGAAGTGTTAGAAAAAGTTATATCCACACTGCCTCATCAAGTAACGTGGGCCCCAAACCGTATCGCTACTGAAGCAGCTGCGAAGTCCGTAAATTTAAGGTTTATTTCTGGCAGAAAGTTAGTACACAAGATTACCCCCTGCTTCTAGGCTGTTGGGAAGCTGAGATCATTAGCAAATTATATACTTTCTCATCTTTAGTAGGTTATAGCTTAGGAGCTCCATAAACACACGTCTGCCCTCCTTGTCAGCCAGCTCCACCCCCCCCTCTCTCCTCTCTTTTGCTCTCTCTCTCCCCCTCTCTTTTGTTCTCTCTCTCTCTCTCTCTCTCTCTCTCTCCCTATCTTTTGCTCTCTCCCCCTCTTTTGCTCTCCCTCTCTCCCCCTCTTTTGCTCTCTCTCCCCCCCTCTTTTACTCTCTTTTCTCTCCCCCCCTCGTTTGCTCTCTCTCCCCTCTCTTTTGCTCTCTCTCTCTCTTCCACCCCCCCCCCCTCTTTTGCTCGCTTTCTCTCTTTCCCTCCTCTCTTTTGGTCTTTCCCACCTCTTTTGGTCTCTCCTGTCGGCCACGCGCGCTCCCGCGAGGCCAAGTCCCTTGTCACACCCATCGGCCACACCCCCATCACGGCACGCCCGGTCACGCCCCCATCACTGCACACCCGGTCACGCCCCCATCACAGCACGCCCGGCCATGCCCCCACCAGGCAGCTTCCACAGTGAGCACTCCTCTGCTGTTCAAGGCCAGGTATGTTTGCCATCTGCAGTCTCTACTGCGCATGACTGCATCTGACAAACATACCTGGCCTATTATTATATAGGATGATAAAAATAATGGTATCTTTAGAAAGTCCATTTAATGGCAAGAAAAACGATATATAATGTGTGGATACAGTAAATGAGTAAGAGGAAACTTACAGCTAAACACAAACACAGCAGAAATGTAAAAATAGCCTTGGTCCCAAACGGTCAGAAAATGGAAAAGTGCTATGGTCACTAAGGGGTTAAAGGGACAGTTGAGTAAAAAAAAAACTTTCATCATTCAATTAGGGCATTCATTACGGCCCTGCCTGATTTCCTCTGACTGTATTCTACTGACCGCAAGTACCCTGCTGTATTTTGTTTATTTATTCTGCTGTATTTATCCTGCACACCGCTATATTGTATACTCTGAACTCTGCAAAATACCTCAAATTCCAAAAAAACATTGTTGTGATTATTCAGTCATTTGCTACAATGAATTGTATAACATGACCCTGCAACATATCTCAGCTACAAGACAAGTATTACTGTGATTATCCAGTCATCTGCTACAGCTGTATTGTATACCCTGGCCCTGCATTATATCTCAGTTACAAGACAAGTATTCCTGTTATTATTTAGTCATCTGCTACAACTGTATTGTATACCCTAGCCCTGCAACATATCTCAGCTACCAGAAAAGTATTACTGGAATTATCCAGTCATCTGCTACAGCTGTATTGTATACTCTGGCCTTGCAACATATGATATCTCAGCTACCAGACAAGTATTACTGTGATTATCCAATCACCTGCTACAGTTGTATTGTATACCCTGGCCCTGCATTATATCTCAGTTACAAGACAAGTATTCCTGTTATTATTTAGTCATCTGCTACAACTGTATAGTATACCCTGACCCTGCAACATATCTCAGCTACCAAACAAGTATTCCTGTGATTATCTAGTCATCTGCTACAACTGTATAGTATACCCTGACCCTGTAACATATCTCAGTTACAAGACAAGTATTCCTGTGATTATCTAGTCATCTGCTACATCTGCTGTGTATACCCTGGCCCTGCAACATATTTCAGCTACCAGACAAGTATTACTGTGATTATCCAGTCATCTGCTATAGCTATATTGTATTGTCTAAATCCTGCAACATATCTCATTTCTATTACCCAGTCATCTACTATTGCTGTATTGTATACTATAAATTCTGCAACTATCCTAGTTACCTAGTATATATTCCTGTGTTTATTAAATCTGTGGTCATATACTCTGATACTACTACTTGTTTTCTATGGAGTCTGACTATATTAATCTTTGCATAGATGTTCCATTTCCAGTTCCTGAACCCTGCCGTAGCTCTCTGTAATTATGAACCGCAGGATCTCAACTATCCAAGCCCAGGATCTTGATTCCTGGCTCAAGGGCTGATGTCTCCAACTCCCTACCTCGAGGGTCCGTCTCCTAAATGGATATACCCTGTATTGTAACAGCCTAAACAAAAGCCAGAGGCCTCTATTTATCAAGGTCTGGCGGACCTGATCCGACACTGCAGATCAGGTCCGCCAGACCTCGCTGAATACGGCGAGCAATACGCTCGCCGTATTAAGCATTGCACCAACAGCTCACAAAAGCTGCTGGTGCAATGCCGCCCCCCGCCAGCAGGGGGGGTGTCAATCAACCCGATCGTACTTGATCGGGTTGATTTCCGGCAATGTCTGTCCACCTGCTCAGAGCAGGCGGACAGGTTATGGAGCAGCGGTCTTTGTGACCGCTGCTTCATAACTGCTGTTTCTGGCGAGTCTGAAGACTCGCCAGAAACACGGCCCTTCAAGCTCTGTACGGAGCTTGATAAATATGGGCCAGAATGTCTGGCAATCTTTATGTTAAAGAAAACTGAGATAGTAGAATTTAAGCCTACAAGAAACTTGCTGATAAACCCTTATCTAGCCCATCTTGAACAAACTAAAGAATTCTAGAGATTCTAAAGGTATTCTAAGGAAACCCTTATTGTGACACCAGAAAAGAAAATGTTTGTAATAAATCTTCCTAGTCAAAGGATTGTTACCTTGAAGAAGACTGACAATGACCAAAGCTCTGTGATTGAAAAACAGGCCTAGGAACAATGGTATCCAAACTTGTACTGAATGAAATGTTTCCATGAAATGAAAGTTGCCTTCAGTAACAATGTCCACTGATAAAGACTTTATCCATTAGTTAAAATGGCCAAAGCCACATTTTTGGCATTCATGAAGATTATTTCCACAACTGCATCACAAAAGAAAAGTATTGGCCCCTTTAATCATCTTTAGGCAATCCTGAATTTTATACAAAGAAACCTATTTAGAGACCATCTCTGACAAAGAGACATACTATAAATTATAGTGCCTGCCACACAAGCAACACTAACCACTGGTCTGAAGAAAAACTTAGCCCGCTGAAAAGCTTTTCTATAACCTACTAACTTCCTATCCTTTGTCAGAGCAAGTGTGATGTGATTACTGTTTTAAGAACGGATTCATTTGTTTGAGCAAAAGCACCTCTGTGACATCACAGGGCTTCATAGTAACTCACCACCACTAGCCACAGACAATGCAGGCAGAGGTGAACTGTCACTCTAGAGGTTACCTCTTCGACAACTGCATCACAAAAGAAAAGTATTGGTCACTTTAATCATCTTTAGGCAATCCTGAATCTTATACAGAGAAATCTATTCAGAGACCATCTCTGATAAAGAGCCATACTATAAAGTTATAGTGCCTGCCACACAAGCAACACTAACCACTGGTCTGAAGAAAAAAATAGCCTGCTGAAAAACAAAATGTATGCTTACCTGATAAATTTATTTATTTCCGGACATGGAGAGTCCACAACGTCATTCCAATTACTAGTGGGATATTCAACTCCTGGCCAGCAGGAGGAGGAAAAGAGCACCCCAGCAAAGCTGTTAAGTATAACTTCCCTTACCCATAATCCCCAGTCATTCAGCCAAAGGAAAATGGAAAAAGAAGAAAACACAAGGGTGAAAAATGTGCCTGAGGTTTACTCAAAAAAACTGCCAAATTATAATTAAAAAGAGGGCGGGGTCGTGGACTCTCCATATCCAGAAAGAAAGAAATTTATCAGGTAAGCATAAATTTTGTTTTCTTTCCTAAGACAGGGAAAGTCCACGGTGTCATTACAATTACTAGTGGGAACCAATACCCAAGCTAGAGGACACGTAATGAACAGGGAGGGAGAAAAAGGCAGGAGGAACTAAACAGAAGGCACCACCGCTTGAAGAACCTTTCTCCCAAAAGAAGCCTCAGTCGAGGCAAAAGTATAAAATGTGTAGAATTTGGAAAAAGTATGCAAAGAGGACCATGTAGCCACCTTGCCAATCTGTTCCACAGAAGCTTCATTTTTGAAAGCCCAAGAAGAGGAGACAGCCCTAGTGGAATGAGCAGTAATTCTCTCATGAGGCTGCTGTCCAGCAGTCTCATGACCTTTACGTTTTCCAGAGAAAACAACAAATTGGGCAGAAGATTGCCGGAAAATAAAATCTTTAGTAGCTTGTAAGTAAAATGTTAGAGCTCGCACAACATCCAAGTTATGCAAAAGATGTTTCTTATGAGAAGGAGGATTAGGACAAAAGAAAGGAACAACAATTTCCCGATTAATGTTTGATCCGAGACCACCTTAGGGAGAAAACCCAATTTGGTACGAAGGACCGCCTTATCTGCATGAAAAATAAGGTAGGGGGAATCACACTGCAGAGCTGAAAGTTCAGACACTCTGCGAGCAGAAGGAATTGCAACAAGAAACAAAACTTTCCAGGATAATAGTTTTTATCAACAACATGCATTGGCTCAAACCGAGCCTGCTGCAAAACTTTAAGAACTAAATTAAGGCTCCACAGGGGAGCAACAGGTTTAAACACAGGCCTGATTCTAACCAGGGCCTGTACAAAGGCTTGAACATCTGGTAGGTCTGCCAGACGTTTGTGCAAAAGAATAGATAATGCAGAATCTGACCCTTTAGAGTACTGACCGATAAACCCTTATCCAGTCCATCCTGAAGAAAAGACAAAATCCAGGGAATCCTCATCCAGCTCCAGGAGAAACCCTTAGATTCACACCAAAAAGATATTTACACTATATTTTATGGTAAATCTTGCGAGTAACCGGTTTTCAAGCCTGAATCATAGTTTCAATGACCGCTTCAGAAAATCCATGTTTAGACAGAACTAGATGTTCAATCTCCAAGCAGTTAGCTTAAGGGGATCTAGGTTTCGATGGAGGAAAGGACCCCGAAGTAGAAGGTCTTTCCTCTGAGGTAACCTCCAAGGAGGTAGAGATGACATCCTCACTAGATCCGCAAACCAGATCGTGTGAGGCCATGCAGAAGCTATAAGTATCACCGATGTTCTCTCCTGTTTGATACAAGCAATAACTTGTGGAAGGAGAGCAAACAGAAGAAACAGATAAGCCAGAGAAAACCTCCACGGAACCACTAGAGCATCTATCAGAACGGCCGGAGGCTCTCTTGACCTAGAACTTTGGAACCATGGCGTTTTGGTGGGACGCCATCAGATCCAACTCTGGAACCCCCCACTTGAGGGATATCTGAGAGAATACTTCTGGATGGAGAGCCCACTCCCCGAGATGAAAGGTCTCTCTGCTCAGAAAATCTGCTTTCCAGTTGTCCATTCCTGGAATGTGGATGGCAGATAGTAGACAACTGTTGGCTTCCACCCACTGCAGAATGTGAGTCACCTCCTTCATGGCTAAGGAACTCAGAGTCCCTCCATGGTGGTTGATGTAAGCCACTGAGGTGATGTTGTCCGATTGGAATCTTATAAACCAGACCAACGACAGTTGAGGCCATGCTGATAGGGCATTTAAGATAGCTCTCAACTTCAAGATGTTTATGGGAAGAGAGGACTGTCACGGATACCAGACCACGAAGGCTACCCCCACCTGCCCTTCTGCCTGGCTGACTCCTTTCAACATTAAATTTGGCTATTTCATGGCTTACGGGATCTCACTGATTCTTGCTATATGTTGTTTTTGTTGTGTGTACTTGGTCAGGAAAGAGTGGATCTGTGACTGGGGAAACCCTTCTAGGTTGGTTGGGCTCCTGGAACTGCTGGCCTGCCGCCTGCACTGCACACCCGCCTAACCCCTCTCCAGCTGGCTGAGCTCCTGGAACTCCTAGTTGGCCACCCGCTAACTTTACTCCTGTTCGCTTCAGTGGCCCTTTGCCCCAGAGCTCCGCTCTTTTGGGGATTGGTAGCCCTTAGGGAGGACAAGAGGTGGGGAAATTGCCGGAGGGAACCAGGGGTTTTGGACACCCCTATCCTCCCTTCTTTACTGGGCTGTAACTCCGGTCCCCAGTAATGAATCACACCGCTTTTTGGACTGTGGCATCTGGGGACCGAGAGCTTTCAAATGACACCATGAAAGTGCCGCTCCCCCAGGATTACCCAAAAACCACCACCTCTGAGTCCTGGGACTCTGTGGGACTGTGGCTTCTATGGCAGCCACTAGCCAGTCTGGAGGGGCAGAAATGGTGGGAGATTTGGGAGTAAGATAAGACCTTGGCATGTATATATAAGCAGGTTGTGTTTCCTCAATAAAATGTACTTCTTGTTTCACCTGAATGCTAGTCTGTCTAGTTATTTTGGGTGGGCTCTGCTATAATCATTTTCTTTGCTACATAGTGGCCTGTTCCAGGTATAGGAAGGATCCTTCTGGCAGAGCTACCCAGTCGGGGTAGCCGGTATCTGTCAGAGGTGGGCTACAATCACTTGGCGGCTACACAGCTGCAGTCGGCAGGGAGGAAGCAGGACACTTTTGGCAGAGCTACCCAGTCATGGTAGCTGGGGTCCGTCACATTGGCTGGCAGTGGTGGGATCTGTTTCTTCCACGTGGTTCCTGCTGACTGAGGATAAGTGCCACAGTAACCAGTAACTATGGAAGCCGAGTTCCTAAGGAGAGTACAGGAGGCGCTGGCCCAGCTGGACAGTCCTGGTTTTGAACAGGACCAGCTGAAATGGAGGAGCATTGTCTGCCAGCAACTATGGAGGGAGAGGCTTCAACAAGAACAGAACTGTGATGGAAAGGTCCTCCCACAGATGATAAGAGGGGTCCGGCGGGACTTGCGAGTGCCTTTCCTGGGAGAGCAGCCCAGGGAGGAATGGCTATCTGACCTAGATAGACTGGTCCAGGCAGAGATGTGGGTGGAGGATGGCTACTGGGCTCTCCAATGGCACGCCATGCAAGCGCCGCCATGGCTGGAGGATGGCACCCCCACAGTAGGCTTTGGCAGCCCTGGATTACTATTGGAAAAGATGACAGAAGACTCAGAATTTGGGAGCTCGGCGCGACTGAGAGTGGAGGGAATTTGCATATACCGAGAAAAGCTGCTGGAACTCTCGGGGGTATCCTGGCTGGTAGCCGATCTGGTATTGCTTATTTTCCAGGAATGGGCACTGGAAAAGGAATACAAGAGGCTGCTAGACCTCGTTCAGCAGCAGGCCATGGATTCTGTACAGAGCTGTGGTGCAGCAGTCTGTGATTCATGTCGGTTGGCCTCCGAGGAGTGGCAACAATGAATAAGCAACAAAGAGCTGATAGATCCCGATCAGCAGTCTGGCCCCGAGCTTATGGTCCTGGACAAGGGAGCCACCTCAGCGGAAGCGCTGGCAACAGGGCAGAGAGTCGCTAACTTCTGCCCCACATCCGAACCTGTTTCTGCACAGGTCGAGATGGGATGGAGGGATGCATTTACTCGGCAGCTGGTCGAGGAGACAAGGGATGGAAAAATCGTCTCATCACCCAAGCGGCAGATCAGCTTCCTGGGAGCAGAGGTCGCTGACCTCTCTCCCACCAACAGAACCCCTTCCTGGGAGAGGAGACAGTCGTTCTCTCTGCCCAGCGGCAGAGCCAGGTACAGGGAGAGGAGACAGTTGGTCTCTCTCCCAAGCAGCAGAGTCATCCCCCAGGAGCCAAAGTAGTCATCCTACCTCCCCAGCAACAGAACCCCTTCCCGGGAAAGGAGACAGTCAGTCTCTCTCCCTATTGGCAGAGTCAGGTACAGGGAGAGGAGACAGTCTCTCTCCCCAGTGGCAGAGTCGTCCCCCGGGAACAGAACCCCTTCCCGGGAGAGGAAACAGTCGGTCTCTCTCCCCAGTGGCAGAGCCAAGTACAGGGAGAGAAGACAGTCTGTCTCTCTCCCCATCGGCAGAGCCATCCCCCGGGAGCATTGGTAGTCGTCCTCCCTCCCCAGCAAAAGAACCCCTTCACGGGAGAGGAGACAGTCGGTCTCTCTCCCCAGTGGCAGAGCCAGGTACAGGGAGAGGAGATAGTCAGTCTCTCTCCCCAGCAGCAGAGCCAGATACAGGGAGAGCAGACAGTCGGTCTCTCTCCCCAGTGGCAGAGCCATCCCTTGGGAGCAGAGGTAGTCGTCCTCCCTCCCCAGCAACCGGACCCTTTCCAGGGAGCGGAGACAGCCGGTCTCCCTCCCCATGGGCAGAACCCCTTCCAGGGAGAGGAGGTAGCAGACCTCTCTCCCCAGTGGCAGAACCCCTTCTAGGGAATGGAGACAGCCAGTCTCCCTCCCTGTCAGAGCAGTCTCCCAGGGAGCGAAGGCAGCCGGTCTCCCTCCCCAGTGGCAGATACCCTTCCCAGGAGAAGAGACAGTCGGTCTCTCTCCCCAGCTGCTTGGCCTGATCCCAACCCTATACCTGTCCTGGAGGATTTCCCACAGGGGGCAGGAATTGCATTGGGCAAGGGGGATGCAGTTGGTGTCACAAGTTTGGGCACCCAAGTTTTGCCTGCCCCACCAAGAAGCAACCCCAACATGTAGTCTGGGGTGGGAATACAGCCGGGAACCCGGCAATGGCTTTGTTTGTGGGTGGGTCGGCAGGTACTCAGCTGAGGGTCACAGAGGGAGGCAGTGTGACCATGAGACTTAAGGACACTGGGACTTGTGGGAGAGGAAATGTTTTGGAGCCGGCCTTGGAATCCTGGTTTGGGACTGTGCCTTATGTGTATCCCTGCACCCAGGGTGCAGGAGGATGAAGGCCAGTGGGGAGCAACAAGTATACCACAAGCCCCGGAGGGAGGGGATGTCCCAACCCAGCAACTGACAAGTGGAGGGCCACCGTCGGATGGCCCCGGTCCCACCCATTGGGGCCTAGCCAGGTCTGCCAGACTAGAAGGTGGGGAGATGTCACCAGACCAACAAGGCTACACCTTTCTACATTAGATTTGGCCATTTCATGGCTTACGTCCTCCCTCCCCAGCAACAGAGCCCCTTCCCGGGAGAGAAAACAGTCAGTCTCTCTCCCCAGTGGCAGAGCCAGGTACAGGGAGAGGAGACAATCGGTCTCTCTCCCCAGTGGCAGAGCCAGGTACAGGGAGAGGAGACAATCGGTCTCTCTCCCCAGTGGCAGTGCTGTCGCCTGGGAGTGGAGGTAGTCATCCTCTCCCCCAAGCAGCAGGACCCCTTCCCGGGAGAGGAGACAGTCAGTCTCTTTTCCCAGTAGCAGAGCCAGGTACAGGGAGAGGAGACAGTTGATCTCCCTCCCCAGCGGCAGAGCCAGGTACAGGGAGAGAAGACAGTCTGTCTCTCTCCCCAGCAGCAGAGCCGTCCCCCGGGAGCAGAGGTAGTCATCCTCTCTCCCCAGCAAAAGAACCCCTTCCCAGGAGAGGAGACAGTCGGTCTCTCTCCCCAGCATCAGAGCCAGGTACAGGGAGAGGAGACAGTTGGTTTCTCTCCCCAGTGGCAGAGCCGTCCCACAGAAGTGGAGGTAGTCGTCCTACCTCCCCATCGGCAGAACCCCTTCCAGTGATAGGAGGTAGCAGACCTCTCTCCCCAGCGGCAGAACCCCTTCCAGGGAATGGAGACAGATGGTCTCCCTCCCCAATGGCAGAGCAGTCTCCCAGGGAGTGGAGGCAGTCGGTCTCTCTCCCCAGCAGCTTGGCCTGATCCCTACCCTATACCTGTCCCAGAGGATTTCCCACAGGGGGGCAGGCATTGCATTGGGCAAGGGGGATACCCGCTCATGCAGTTGGTGCCGCAAGTTTAGACACCCGAGTTTTGCCTGCCCCACCAAGGAGCAACCCCAACATGTAGTCTGGGGTGGAATACAGCCGGGAACCCTGCAATGGCTTTGTTTGTGGGTTGTTCGGCAGGTACTCAGCTGAGGGTCACAGAGGGAGGCAGTATGACCATGAGACTTAAGGACACTGGGACTTGTGGGAGAGCAAATGTTTTGGAGCTGGCCTTGGAATTCTGGTTTGGGACTGTGCCTTATGTGTATCCCTGCACCTAGGGTGCAGGAAGATGAAGGCCAGTGGGGAGCAACAAGGATACCACAAGCCTAGGTGGGATGGGATGTTCCCTCCCAGCAACCGACAAGTGTAGGGCCACCGCTGGATGTCCCCAGGCTGACCATTGGGGCCTAGCCAGGTCTGCCGGACTAGAAGGGGGGGAGATGTCACGGATACCAGACCACGAAGGCTACTCCTTCCTACTTAGATTTGGCCATTTCATGGCTTACAAGATCTCACTGACTCTTTCTATATGTTGTTTTTGCTGTGTGTACTTGGTCAGAAAAGAGCTGATCTGTGACCAGGAAAACCCTTCTAGGCTGGCTGGACTTCTGGAACTGCCGGCTGGCCGCACTGAATACCTGCCTAACCCCTCTCCAGCTCGTCAGGTTCCTTGAACTCTCAGTCGGCCGCATCATGCCAGACACCCGCTCCCTCAGGATCATCCCGAAACCACCACCTCTTTGTCCTGGAACTCTGTGGGACTGTGGATGCTATGGCAGGCACCATCCTGTCTGGAGGGGCGGGAATGGCGGGAGATTTGGGAGTAAGATAAGATCTTGGTGTGTGTATATAAGCAGGGTGTGTTTCCTCAAAGTGTACTTCTTGTTTTACCTGAATGCTAGTCTGTCTAGTTATTTGGGTGGGCTCTGCTCTAATCACTTTCTTCGCTACATAGTGGACTGTTTAAGGTATAGGAAGGATCCTTCTGGCAGAGCTACCCAGTTGGGGTAGCCGCTATCCGTCAGAGGTGGGCTACAATCACTTGGCGGCTACACAGCTGCAGGGAGAAAACAGGACCCTTTAGGCGGAGCTACCCAGTCTGAGTAGCCGGGGTCCATCACAAGGACTCTTCCTGAGACCACAGGCCCTGAGCCTTTAGAGGGCTCCAAACAGCTCCTCAGCCTGACAGGCTGGCATCCATAGTCACAATTTCCCAGGAAGGTCTCAGAAAGCAAGTGCCCTGAGACAGATGTTCCTGTGACACCTACCACGAGAGAGTCTCTTGTTAGAGGGTCCAGATTTATCCTCTGAGATAAATCCAAATGATCTCCGTTCCATTGACGGAGAATACAAAGCTGCAGCAGTCATAGATGGAACCGAGCAAAAGGAATGATGTCCATGGATGCCACCATCAGAAAAATCACCTCTATACATTGGGCCACAGATGGATGAAAGGCAGACTGGAGAGAAAGGTAGGAAGCAAGAATCTTGTCTTTTCTGACCTCCATCAGAAAAATCTTCATGCACAGGAAATCTATTTTAGTCCCTAGGAAATACACTCTGGAAGATAGAACAAGAGAACTTTTCTCCATATAGACCCTTAGAAAAGACAACAGCATCTCTGTATGAGATTGGGCTAGTTGAAAAGATGATGCCTGAACCAAGATGTCGTCTAGATAAGGCGCTACAGCAATTCCCTTGGATCTGATCAGAGCCAATAGTGCCCCCAGAACCTTTGTGAATATTCTGGGAGCCATGGCCAGACCAAATGGAAGTGCAACAAATTGGAAGTGCTTGTCCAGAAAGGCAAACCTCAGATACTAATGATGTTCCCTGTGAATGGGAACGTGAAGGTATGCGTCCTTCAGGTCTATGGTCATCATAAACTGACCTTCCTGTAACAAAGGAAAATGGAACAAATAGTTTCCATCTTGAAGGACGGAACCCTGAGGAATTTTTTGAGACACTTGAGGTCTAGAATGGGCCCAAACGTTCCTTCAATTTAAATATCAAATTAAATTGAGGTTGATAAGAATTAGGCCTTTTAATCACAAAAAATAAATAGCCTAAAATAAAAACACCTCAGATGCCTGAGGCTCTAACACTCCGCTTAGCTGCGATCAAGGATCCGACACAAATTATCTATGAGAGGCACTCCTACGCACCACAAAATCACTGAACTCCGTTCCATAATAGCGGAAGTGCGGGCGTCACGTGAGCTGGGAGAAATACACTGCCCCACTGAAAATGCGCATAATAGAGAGAAAACAGCTTAATAACGACCATTTAACATAACTCTCTAAAAAACTGTCCCCACATGTCTAGTAACATAATAACATAATAAGACCTGTGCCTCTGATGCCAATAAACAGAGAAGAGCTTGTAAATAAAAACCGCAAAGCAACATCTCTGCACAAAGTCCCAAGTATCGTAATATTCCCCAACAATAAAGTGAACTCCTCAGCCAAGTGAAATCCTCTCAAACTGTGTAGATGTCTCAAGTTAAACACATAATGTATATTTGTCCCCACAAATGTATCCTTACCTAGAAAAGGATAATTTGTGCCAGAAAAGGATCCATAAAAAGATTAACCTCTTAAATGCTGCTGTCCTTCAGTACCTAGAAGGCAAAGGCACTTACCTTAGTTCCTACAGGACAGATGCTGCTCCTTAGGTGTGGCAGGTACTTTACTCCCTGTCATGGACCTGTAGGAAAATAAAGAACAGAGTAACCAACTCTGACTTTTTTCAAACGGGAAGCAAAGTGTTAAAATAAAAGCAAGGACTACCTCACCGCCTTTTAACTGCTTAAAAGCCAACACTACTCTTATTGAAGAGATTGACATGGACACATGCTTGCAGGGAAAAGTACCCATAAAAAGGATTAAAAATCTTCAGACACCAACTTTGCACAACCTCCATTGAGGCAAAGAGAATGACCCATGATTATGGGTAAGGGAAGTTACACGTAACAGCTTTACACGTAACAGCTTTGCTGGGGTGCTCTTTGCCTCCTACTACTGGCCAGGAGTTGAATATCCCACTAGTAATTGGAATGACATTGTGCACTCCCATGACTTAGGAAAGAAAGCTTATCTATAACCTATTAACTTCCTATCCTTTGTCAGAGCAAGTGTGATGTGATTACTGACTCAAGAACGGATTCCTGTTTGAGCAAAAGCACCTCTGTGACATCACAGGGCTCCATGGTAACTCACCACCACTAGCCACAGACAATGCAGGCACTCTAAAGGTGACCTTTTAGTCAACATGGAACAAGTCTTATATATAGAGAGATTTACTGTCCTTTTAAAGGGACATCAAGGCAAAATTAAATTTTCATGAACCTGATATGAAATTTTAGTTGACTATTTAATTAAATTATATTGCTAAATGTGCTTTGTTCTCTTGGTATCCTTGGTTGAAAAGCATACCTAGGAAGGCTACTATAGCAATGCACTACTGGCTGCTAGTGGATAATTGGCTAAACACATGCCTCTTGTCATACCGGCAAAAAGTTATAGAAATGGAGATTTATAGGTAAAAATTAATTTAAAGGATGTGTGTGTGTGTGCATTCTGTTTTTGCTGGCAAAATAAGTATTGTCCCCTCCAATGACTATTATGTAAAGCCACAAGAGTATGTTTATAATTTGCTGTTGCCAATGAGGGTCAAATGAGCTTCAGCACTAACCAATTTGTGATTACTGAGCACCCACTCCAGCCTCTCTGGGACATTGTAAAAGTTTTGTGGGAACAAATGTAGTTTATTTTCAAAGCATTTAATAAAATTAGATGCATGTTCTGCAGCTGGCAGAATTCAGTAGAAAGAGTTTGTTACACAAAGTTAGACATTTGCTTCTTGGTTTAAATGTAAAGCAAACAGTTGGAAATATGATGTCTCCACTAGGTGGCGCACTAGACTGCAGATGAATGCAGTATTTTCTGCAGACCAGTATGCTGCTTTGTGGACTGGTGCTGTGAATAGACTAGTCTGGGTGCGCTGGTGAATTTACTAGCCTGGGTCAGGTGATAAAATGAAGAACTGCATAATACAGTGTATGTATATATATATATATATATATATATATATATATATATATATATATATATATATATATATATATTAACTTTTTTAAACTATGGTCATATTTGATCTTGGTATATTGGATATATTTCCAGTTATATTTTCTCTTTACAGTAGGGCCAATTCTGCTATAAGGAAGAAAGGATTAGGGAACCCATGCAGCCAGTTGTAGGGTCACAGTGCAGCAGGGGAAAGAAAACATAAATTATGCTTACCTGATCATTTCATTTCCAACGAGTCCACGGCTTTATTCTTTACTATTGGGAATTAAGAACCTGGCCACCAGGAGAAAGCAAAGACACCCCAGCCAAAGGCTTAAATACCTCCCCCACTTCCCTTATCCCCCAGTCATTCTGCCGAGGGAACCAGGAACAGTAGGAGAAATATCAGGGTAAAAAAAGGTGCCAAAAGATGAATAAATTTAGGGCCGCCCAACGGAGATATGGACAGGAGCCGTGGACTCTCCTCCCCTCGATGGAAATTAAATTATCAGGTAAGCATAATTTATGTTTTCTATCTAAAGGGGAGGAGAGTCCATAGCTTCTTTCATTACCTGCTTGCGATGGGTTGCTGGAGCTGGGTCTTGTCCGCATCAAAGGGACAAAAAGTAGATCCTTTAGGCTTAGCCTTAGGCTTGATTCCTGGCTCAAGGGCTGATGCCTCCAACTCCCTACCACTGCCCTGAGGGTCCGTCTCCTAAATGGATATACCCTGTATTGTAACAGCCTAAACAAAAGCCAGAATGTCTGGCAATCTTTATGTGAAAGAAAACTGAGATAGTAGAATTTAAGCCTACAAGAAACTTGCTGATAAACCCTTATCTAGCCCATCTTGAACAAACTAAAGAATTCTAGAGATTCTAAAGGTATTCTAAGGAAACGCTTATTGTGACACCAGAAAAGAAGATTTTTGTAATAAATCTTCCTAGTCAAAGGATTGTTACCTTGAAGAAGACTGACAATGACCGAAGCTCTGTGATTGAAAAACAGGCCTAGGAACAATGGTATCCAAACTTGTACTGAATGAAATGTTTCCATGAAATGAAAGTGACACAATCTGCCTTCAGTAACGATGTCCGCTGATAAAGACTTTATCCACAAGGCCCTTCTAGTTAAAATGGCCAAAGCCACATTTTTGGCATTGATGAAGATTATTTCCACAACTGCATCACAAAAGAAAAGTATTGGTCCCTTTAATCATCTTTAGGCAATCCTGAATCTTATACAAAGAAACCTATTCAGAGACCATCTCTGACAAAGAGACATACTATAAATTATAGTGCTTGCCACACAAGCAACACTAACCACTGGTCTGAAGAAAAAAATAGCCCGCTGAAAAGCTTTTCTATAACCTACTAACTTCCTATCCTTTGTCAGAGCAAGTGTGATGTGATTACTGCTTTAAGAACGGATTCATTTGTTTGAGCAAAAGCACCTCTGTGACATCACAGGGCTTCATGGTAACTCACCACCACTAGTCACAGACAATGCAGGCAGAGGTGAACTGTCACTCTAGAGGTTACCTCTTCGACAACTGCATCACAAAAGAAAAGTATTGGTCACTTTAATCATCTTTAGGCAATCCTGAATCTAATACAGAGAAATCTATTCAGAGACCATCTCTGATAAAGAGCCATACTATAAAGTTATAGTGCCTGCCACACAAGCAACACTAACCACTGGTCTGAAGAAAAAAATAGCCTACTGAAAAATAAAATGAATGCTTACCTGATAAATTTCTTTCTTTCCGGACATGAAGAGTCCACAACGTCATTCCAATTACTAGTGGGATATTCAACTCCTGGCCAGCAGGAGGAGGAAAAGAGCACCCTAGCAAAGCTGTTAAGTATAACTTCCCTTACCCATAATCCCCAGTCATTCAGCCAAAGGAAAATGGAAAAAGAAGAAAACACAAGGGTGAAAAAAGTGCCTGAGGTTTACTCAAAAAAACTGCCAAATTATAATTAAAAAGTGGACTCTCCATATCCAGAAAGAAAGAAATTTATCAGGTAAGCATAAATTTTGTTTTCTTTCCTAAGACATGGAGAGTCCACGGCATCATTACAATTACTAGTGGGAACCAATACCCAAGCTAGAGGACACTTAATGAACAGGGAGGGAGAAAAAGGCAGGAGGAACTAAACAGAAGGCACCACCGCTTGAAGAACCTTTCTCCCAAAAGAAGCCTCAGCTGAGGCAAAAGTATAAAATGTGTAGAATTTGGAAAAAGTATGCAAAGAGGACCATGTAGCAACCTTACAAATCTATTCCACAGAAGCTTCATTTTTGAAAGCCCAAGAAGAGGAGACAGCCCTAGTGGAATGAGCAGTAATTCTCTCAGGAGGTTGCTGTCCAGCAGTCTCATGACATTTACGTTTTCCAGAGAAAACAACAAACCGGGCAGAAGATTGCCGGAAAATAAAATCTTTAGTAGCTTGTAAGTAAAATGTTAGAGCTCGCACAACATCCAAGTTATGCAAAAGACGTTTCTTATCAGGAGGATTAGGACAAAAGAAAGGAACAACAATTTCCCGATTAATGTTTCGATCCGAGACCACCTTAGGGAGAAAACCCAATTTGGTACGAAGGACCGCCTTATCTGCATGAAAAATAAGGTAGGGGGAATCACACTGCAGAGCTGAAAGTTCAGACACTCTGTGAGCAGAAGGAATTGCAACAAGAAACAAAACTTTCCAGGATAATAGTTTTTATCAACAACATGCATTGGCTCAAACCGAGCCTGCTGCAAAACTTTAAGAACTAAATTAAGGCTCCACAGGGGAGCAACAGGTTTAAACACAGGCCTGATTCTAACCAGGGCCTGTACAAAGGCTTGAACATCTGGTAGGTCTGCCAGACGTTGTGCAAAAGAATAGATAACGCAGAAAACATAATTTATGTAAGAACTTACCTGATAAATTCATTTCTTTCATATTGGCAAGAGTCCATGAGCTAGTGACATATGGGATATACAATCCTACCAGGAGGGGCAAAGTTTCCCAAACCTCAAAATGCCTATAAATACACCCCTCACCACACCCACAATTCAGTTTAACGAATAGCCAAGCAGTGGGGTGATAAAGAAAGGAGTAGAAAGCATCAACAAAGGAAATTTGGAAATAATTGTGCTTTATACAAAAAATCATAACCACCATAAAAAGGGTGGGCCTCATGGACTCTTGCCAATATGAAAGAAATGAATTTATCAGGTAAGTTCTTACATAAATTATGTTTTCTTTCATGTCATTGGCAAGAGTCCATGAGCTAGTGACATATGGGATATCAATACCCAAGATGTGGAGTCTTCCACTCAAGAGTCACTAGAGAGGGAGGGAATAAAACAAAAACAGCCATATTCCGCTGAGAAAATAATCCACAACCCAAAAATAAGTTTATTTTCACTTTTGAAAGAAAAAAACTTAAATCAAAAAGCAGAAGAATCAAACTGAAACAGCTGCCTGAAGAACTTTTCTACCAAAAACTGCTTCCGAAGAAGCAAATACATCAAAATGGTAGAATTTAGTAAATGTATGCAAAGAGGACCAAGTGGCTGCTTTGCAAATCTGATCGACTGAAGCTTCATTCTTAAAAGCCCATGAAGTGGAGACTGATCTAGTAGAATGAGCTGTAATTCTCTGAGGCGGGGTTTGACCCGACTCCAAATAAGCTTGATGAATCAAAAGTTTCAACCAAGAAGCCAAGGAAATAGCAGAAGCTTTCTGACCTTTCCTAAGACCAGAAAATAAAACAAATAGACTAGAAGTCTTCCTGAAATTTTTAGTAGTTTCCACATAATATTTCAAAGCTCTTACCACATCCAAAGAATGTAAGGATCTCTCCAAAGAATTCTAAGGATTAGGACATAAAGAAGGGACAACAATTTCTCTACTAATGTTGTTAGAATTCACAACCTTAGGTAAAAATTGAAAAGAAGTCCGCAAAACTGCCTTATCCTGATGAAAAATCAGAAAAGGAGACTCACAAGAAAGAGCAGATAGCTCAGAAACTCTTCTAGCAGAAGAGATAGCCAAAAGGAACAACACTTTCCAAGAAAGTAGTTTAATGTCCAAAGAATGCATAGGTTCAAATGGAGGAGCCTGTAAAGCCCTCAGAACCAAATTAAGACTCCAAGGAGGAGAAATTGACTTAATGACAGGCTTAATACGAACTAAAGCCTGTACAAAACAGTGTATATCAGGAAGTATAGCAATCTTTCTGTGAAATAAAACAGAAAGAGCGGAGATTTGCCCTTTCAAGGAACAGACAAACCCTTATCCAAACCATCCTGAAGAAACTGCAAAATTCTAGGAATTCTAAAAGAATGCCAGGAGAAACCTGTGTGGCCATGCTGGAGCCACCAGCAACACAAAAGACTGTTCCATGATGATTTTGGAAATCACTCTTGGAAGGAGAACTAGAGATGGGAAGATGTAAGCAGGTTGATAACACAAAGGAAGTGTCAGCGCATCCACTGCTTCCGCCTGAACATCCCTGGACCTGGACAGGTATCTGGGAAGTTTCTTGTTTAGATGAGAGGCCATGAGATCTATCTCTGGAAGCCCCCACATCTGAACAATCTGAGAAAACACATCTGGATGGAGAGACCACTCCCCTGGATGTAAAGTCTGGCGGCTGAGATAATCCGCCTCCCAATTGTCTACACCTGGGATATGTACCGCAGAGATTAGACAGGAGCTGGATTCCGCCCAAGCAAGTATCCGAGATACTTCTTTCATAGCTTGGGGACTGTGAGTCCCACCCTGATGATTGACATAAGCCACAGTTGTGATATTATCTGTCTGAAAACAAATGAACGGTTCTCTCTTTAGCAGAGGCCAGAACTGAAGAGCCCTGAGAATTGCACGAAGTTCTAAAATATTTATTGGTAATCTCGCCTCTTGAGATTTCCAAACCACTTGTGCTGTCAGAGACCCCCAAACAGCTCCCCAACCTGAAAGACTCGCATCTGTTGTGATCACAGTCCAGGTTGGGTGAATAAAAGAAGCCCCTTGAACCAAACGATGGTGATCTATCCACCATGTCAGAGAGTGTCGTACATTGGGATTCAAGGATATTAATTGTGATATCTTTGTATAATCCCTGCACCATTGATTCAGCATACAAAGCTGTAGAGGTCTCATGTAAAAACTAGCAAAGGGGATTGCGTCCGATGCTGCAGTCATGAGACCTAAAACTTCCATGCACATAGCCACTGAAGGGAATGACTGAGACTGAAGGAGCAGACATGCTGCGACCAATTTTAAACGTCTCTTGTCTGTTAGAGACAGAGTCATGGACACTGAATCTATCTGGAAGCCTAAAAAGGTGACCCTTGTCTGAGGAATCAAGAAACTTTTTGGTAAATTGATCCTCCAACCATGTTTCCGAAGAAACAACACTAGTTGATTCGTGTGAGATTCTGCAGTATGTAAAGACTAAGCTAGTACCAAGATATCGTCCAAATAAGGAAACACCGCAATACCCTGTTCTCTTATTACAGATAGTAGGGCACCCAGAACTTTTGAAAAGATTCTTGGAGCTGTTGCTAGGCCAAATGGAAGAGCAACAAATTGGTAATGCTTGTCTAGAAAAGAGAATCTCAGAAACTGATAGTGTTCTGAATGAATCGGAATATGAAGGTATGCATCCTGCAAGTCTATTGTGGACATATAATGTCCTTGCTGAACAAAAGGCAGAATAGTCCTTATAGTCACCATCTTGAAAGTTGGTACTCTTACATAACGATTCAAAATTTTCAGATCCAAAACTGGTCTGAACAAATTTTCTTTCTTTGGTACAATGAATAGGTTTGAATAAAACCCCAAACCTTGTTCCTGAGGAGGAACTGGCATGATTACCCCTGAAGACTCCAGGTCTGAAACACACTTCAGAAAAGCCTGAGCTTTTACTGGATTTACAGGAATGTGTGAGAGAAAAAATCTTCTCACAGGAGGTCTTACTTTGAATCCTATTCGATACCCTTGAGAGACAATGCTCTGAATCCAATGATTTTGGACAGATTTTATCCAAAAATCCTTGAAAAACCTTAATCTGCCCCCTACCAGCTGAGCTGGAATGAGGGCCGCACCTTCATGCGGACTTAGGGGCAGACTTTGGTTTCCTAAATGGCTTGGATTTATTCCAATTTGAGGAAGGCTTCCAACTGGAAGCAGATTTCTTGGGAGGAGGATTGAGTTTTTGTTCCTTATTCTGACGAAAGGAACGAAAACAGTTAGAAGCCTTAGATTTACCCTTAGGTTTTTTTAGTCTGAGGCAAAAAACTCCTTTTCCTCCAGTGATAGTTGAAATAATAGAATCCAACTGAGAACCAAATAAATTATTACCTTGGAAAGAAAGAGATAGTAATCTAGATTTAGATGTCATATCAGCATTCCAAGATTTAAGCCACAAAGCTCTTCTAGCTAATACAGCTAAAGACATGGATCTAACATCAATTTTGATAATATCAAAAATGGCATCACAAATAAAATGATTAGCATGTTGCAGTAAGCGAAGAATGCTAGATATGTCAGAATCCAATTCATGTTGCGCTAAATTTTCCAACCAGAAAGTTGATGCAGCCGCAACATCACCCAAAGAAATAGCAGGTCTGAGAAGACGACCTGAATATAAATAGGCCTTCCTTAGATAAGATTCAAGCTTCCTATCTAAAGGATCCTTAAAGGAAGTGCTATCTTCCATAGGAATAGTGGTACGTTTAGCAAGAGTAGAAATAGCCCCATCAACTTTGGGGATCTTTTCCCAAAACTCTATAGATTTTGCTGGTAAAGGATACAATCTCTTAAACCTTGAAGAAGGAATAAAGGAAGTACCTGGCTTATTCCATTCCCTAGAAATCATATCAGAAATAGCCTCAGGAATGGGAAAAACACCTGGGGAAACCACAGGAGGTTTAAAAACAGCATTTAAACATTTATTAGACTGAACGTCAATAGGACTGAATACCTCAATATCCAAAGTAATTAACACTTCTTTTAATAAAGAACACATATACTCTATTTTAAATAAATAAGTAGATTTGTCAGTGTCAATATCTGAGGAAGGATCTTCTGTTTCAGATAGATCCTCAGCAGAAGAGGATGAATTATTATGTTGTTGGTCATTTGAAATTTCATCAGCTAAATGAGAAGTTTTAAAAGACCTTTTAGAAACAAATTCTTTAAAATTTACAGGTATATCATGCACATTAGAAGTTGAAGGAACTGCAACTGGCAATGTACTATTACTGATAGAAACACTATCTGCATGTAAAAGTTTATCATGACAACTATTACAAATGACATTCGGTGGAATAATTTCTACAATTTTACAACAAATGCACTTAGCTTTGGTAGAACCGATGTCAGGCAGCAATGTTCTAGCAGAAACTTCAGAGACAGGATCGGATTGGGACATCTTGCTCAATGTAAAAGAAAAAACAACATATAAAGCAAAATTATCTATTTGTCACAGTTCAAACTGAATCTGCTTAACAAAAGGATCAAATATGCAGTTTAGTAATTATGTGTATCATTCTATTTCAGAAAATAAAGTGTTTGTTCCTGAATAAATCATTGAACTAAATTTCTGTTTAGGCATATGATTCATCTAGGATTTAATTTACCACCTTGTAGTTATATGATGTTTATCTTTAACAAACACACAACTACTGTGTGGTATTCTAATATACCGGAATAGATATACTAGTAATGTCATTAGGATGTATGGTATACTTAAGTGGAATATGCTTTAGCAACATAAAAATTAAATACACTCCAGGATGATAGAAACTTCCCTTTTGATAATATTATCGTAAGATGATAGAAACGATACAGCTAGCGTACATTGATGAATATTAGAGACTCTTAATGATATGTTCCAGATTGATTTAACTCCAAAATGCAATAAGAGGAAAATATATACAGAGTGCGAGGTAAGTCATAGGTAGATCTGATGTTAAGTTCAAATATCCAAAGCGGTAAGTACTTACTCGCAGAAGAGAGAGGGAGAGGAGCCTCAAGCTGCAGCTGCGGCACTAGTGTGTTTGAGCGCGAAGTCCGTTCAGTGAAGGAGGCGGTGCTGAGGCGGAGCGGTCAGGTGTCAGCGTAAGCTGTCAGGATGCAGAAGTCAGTAACGACCACAAGGAGGAGGCATGAAAGATTCCCAAAAACAGAATAGGTGAATCTCAATTACAAGCAATGAGAGAATGAACAAAGGCTCCTTATAAAGGGAGCTAAGCAACCAATTAAAGGTACAGGTATGAGAGAGTCAATATATGACAGGTCCCCCACCCAAGGAAAACCTCCAGGTTTTCAAAAAGAGGGTCTATCTGGATATCGTCTATGGAAAAGTCTCACCAACCGGGGGGCAGAGACCTGCGAAGCAGATTCCCAAGAGTCCTCATCTGATGAATAACCGGACCAGCGGATAAGATATTGTAAATCCCCACAATATACTCTCGAGTCAAGTATATCAGAAACCTCATAATCCACCTCTGATGATGAAGTATCAGGTGGTACAGACAAAGGGACTGGCTGCGACCGAACAGGTGTGTACGGTTTCAACAGTGAGACGTGAAATGAAGGATGTATACGGAATTTCTCAGGCAACTGCAGGGTTACTGCATTTGAATTAATAATTTTAGTAATTGGAAATGGACCAACATATAATTGGTTAAACTTTGCTTTAGTAGCCGGAATTTTCAAATGACGGGTGGATAACCATGCTAAGTCTCCAACTTTATAGTTAGGTGCTGGTCGCCGTCGTAGGTTGTAATAATGTTGTTGTTGGGATTGAGCCTTTTGAATATTTTCTTTTAAAAGGTTAAAAGATTGTGCAATTGAGTTGACCAAGTCATTAACTACAGGACATGGCACATGAATGTTTTGATGAAATTCATATTCCGGATTAAATCCGTAATTTGCGAAGAACGGAGTTAACTGAGTGGAGGTATTCTTAGTATTGCTATAGGCAAATTCAGCAGTTGCTAGAAAATCTGCCCACTTCTCTTGTTGTTGAGAACAATGAATTCTCAAATATTGTTCCAATGCCTGATTGGTACGCTCGCACTGTCCATTAGTTTGTGGATGATAAGAAGTGGTTAATTTTCTTGTGATATTCAACCTTTGACAAAGTGAATGCCAGAATTTCGAAGTAAATTGACTACCACGGTCAGTTAAGACACTAGTTGGGAGACCGTGTAGTCTCACTATATGGTTCAGAAATAACTCAGCTGTTTGTGAGGCAGTAGGTAACGCTTGTATAGGTAGAAAATGTGCCATGTTAGTAAAAAGGTCAATTACCACTAAGATTGTAGTGAAATTTTTCGATGTTGGTAATTCTACAATGAAGTCCATTGCGACTTCCTTCCATGGTCGTTCCGGAATGGGTAAGGACATCAAATACCCATATGGCCTTTTATGTTCCTTTTTATGTTGAATACAAGTTGTACAGGTGTGAACATATTCCTCAACTGATTTCCACATTTTGGGCCACCAGTATTTCCTTTTTAGTAGATGATAGGTATTTTGAATACCCGGATGACCATTTAGAATTGAATCATGGTTCTGTTTTAAAATACTTCCTTGTAAGGATGGAGGTATGTACAATAAGTTCCCGAAATAATACAACCCATCTGAACCTTTCGTAAGGTTGAATCTTTCTGGGTTGCAATTACCTCCCTGTGAATATTCTTTCTCTTGTTCAGAAGTCAAAGTACAAGATATGAAATGTCCAGGTGGTAGAATAGTACTTGGTGAAGATTTTTTGTTATCTAGCACCTTCTGTCTTGATAAAGCGTCTGCTTTTCCATTCCTTGAACCAGGTCGGTATTGAATGTGAAAATTAAACCTGGTGAAAAACAAACTCCATCTCAGCTGTCTAGACGACAAAGTCCGATTGGTTTGTAAATATTCCAAATTTTTATGGTCAGTAATGACCAAAATTGGTGTCTCAGTTCCTTCTAGTAAGTGTCTCCAATTTTCAAAAGCAGATTTTATGGATAGGAGCTCCTTTTCTCCAATAGGATAATTAATTTCTGCTGGAGACAGAGATCTTGAAAAATATGCTACAGGATGCATAGGATCTAACAGACTCTTCCTTTGAGACAAAATAGCCCCTAAAGCACACTCAGAGGCATCCACCTCAAGTATAAACTGCTTATTGGGGTCTGGGAATTGAAGTATGGGTGCCGTAGTAAAACTACGTTTCAAAGTATCAAATGCTTGTTGTGCTTCTGTACTCCATTTAAAAGGTACATGTTTACCTGTAAGTCTCGTCAATGGTTTGACAATATGTGAGAAATTATTAATAAATTTTCGGTAAAAGTTTGAAAATCCTAAAAAACTCTGTAATTCCTTTACTGTGGTTGGTCTTGGCCAACCTGTTATAGCTGTTATTTTTGTATCTTCCATGTTGATACCTTCAGCTGTTATTTTGTATCCTAGGAAAGAAATATCTTGTGTGTGGAAGATACATTTTTCAGGTTTAGCATAAAGTTGATTCTCTCTAAGTCTTGTTAAAACTGTTGTAACATGTTTTATATGCTGTTCTAAGGATTCTGAATATATTAAAATATCATCCAGGTAAATTATGATACAGACATCCAGTAAATCTCTAAATAATTCATTTATAAAATACTGGAATGTCGCGGGGGCATTACAGAGCCCGAATGGCATCACAGTATATTCGTACAGTCCGTACCGAGTACGGAATGCTGTGAGCCATTCGTCTCCTTTTCTAATTCGAATCAAGTTGTAGGCTCCCCTTAAATCCAATTTTGTAAAAATTGTTGCATTACCCAACCTTTCTATTAATTCTGTAATTAAAGGTAAGGGGTACCGGTTCTTAATTGTAACTTTATTTAATTGTCTGTAATCAATGATTGGCCTGAGAGTACCATCTTTGTTACGGACGAAAAACATTCCAGCTGCTGCTGGAGAGGTGGATGGTCTAATGAACCCCTTTCTTAGATTTTCATCTAAATATTGTTTGAGATGTGTGAGTTCAGGTTGAGAGAGGGGATAGATATGACCATGTGGAATTGGGGAACCAGGTAACAATTCAATTGGACAGTCGAAATCCCTGTGAGGGGGGCAATGATTCGGCTTCCTTCTTGTCAAAGACATCTTGGAAGGAGGAATATTCTTTTGGTATCTGGTTAGATGTATTATCAGATTCTGTTTGTATAATACAGATCTTAGTCTGACATCTATTCCTGCAATTGTCAGAGGAAAATTGAATTTTATTTGTGGACCAGTCTATAATTGGTTGATGTTGTTGTAACCACTTTAACCCCAAAATAATTGGGAATAAAGGAGAAGGTGTTATGTCAAAAGTAATATTCTCAATATGTCCTTCTTGTGTACTCATAACTAACCTCTGTGTTTGATGTGTGATTGAACCATGTAAAGCTTGGCTACCATCAAAAACTCTTAAAACATAAGGATGATTTATGTCTTTTATTGGTATTTCATGTTTACACACCACATGATAATCTATGAAGTTGCTTGTTGCACCAGAGTCAATGAGTGCCTTCAAAGTAATCTTTTTTGAACCCCACTGTAATGAAATAGGTATAAAACAATAAGTTGAATTAACACTTCTCATATCAAAAGATCTTGGTTTATTATGTTTCTCACCTTTCTTTGTTTTCAAAAGGTTAGGACATTCCTTAACCTCATGTTCTTTGGCAGCACAATAAAGGCAAAGATTGTTGTCCCTTCTTCTCCTCTTCTCTTCCATAGATAGAGGACCCCTAATCACACCTATTTCCATAGGTTCATCTGGTGTTTTGTACTGTTGAGTACTAATAGGGTTACTTAATCTCTTTGTTACTGTTTCCTGACTAAACCTTTCTCTCTTTCTTTCCCTTAACCTTCTATCTATATTGATGGATAGAGACATGAGATTATCTAAAGTTTCTGGTATATCAACTCGTGAGAGTTCATCCTTCAAAGCATCTGACAACCCAAGTCTGAATTGATTGCGCAATGAAATATTATTCCATTGTGAGTCCTTAGACACTCTCTTAAATTCTGCTATGTAATCCTCCACGGGCCTTTTCCCTTGTCTAAGAGCTCTCATAGCATTTTCAGATGTTATCTGTTTGCATGGGTCATCATAGAGAAGTGCCATAGCTTGAAAAAATTCCTCTAGACTGTCCAATATCGGGTCATTTAGCTCAAAATAGGAGTTTGCCCATGTTCTGGGTTCTCCTCTTAGATATGATATAACTGTTAGAACTCTCTGTTTGTCTGTGGTATAAGTCTTAGGTCTTAGAGTAAAGAGTAATAAGCATGAGTTTTTAAAGTCTCTAAATTGACTTCTGTCACCAAAATTTTTTTCTGGTGGTGATACATTTGGCTCATTGGTAGAATCCACAGTAAGCTGTTTAGGAGTTACTGTGTCTTTAAGAATGTCTTTTAAAGTCTGATTCTCTAATTGAAGTTGTCTTAACCCTTGTGAGAGCTGTTCTACCCTCTGGGATAAATTATAGACATGTGAAGGTAATTCTGCTTGATCCATTTTTTAGGGCTTGTAATTCTGTCACAGTTCAAACTGAATCTGCTTAACGAAAGGATCAAATATGCAGTTTAGTAATTATGTGTATCATTCTATTTCAGAAAATAAAGTGTTTGTTCCTGAATAAATCATTGAACTAAATTTCTGTTTAGGCATATGATTCATCTAGGATTTAATTTACCACCTTGTAGTTATATGATGTTTATCTTTAACAAACACACAACTACTGTGTGGTATTCTAATATACCGGAATAGATATACTAGTAATGTCATTAGGATGTATGGTATACTTAAGTGGAATATGCTTTAGCAACATAAAAATTAAATACACTCCAGGATGATAGAAACTTAACTTTTGATAATATTATCGTAAGATGATAGAAACGATACAGCTAGCGTACATTGATGAATATTAGAGACTCTTAATGATATGTTCCAGATTGATTTAACTCCAAAATGCAATAAGAGGAAAATATATACAGAGTGCGAGGTAAGTCATAGGTAGATCTGATGTTAAGTTCAAATATCCAAAGCGGTAAGTACTTACTCGCAGAAGAGAGAGGGAGAGGAGCCTCAAGCTGCAGCTGCGGCACTAGTGTGTTTGAGCGCGAAGTCCGTTCAGTGAAGGAGGCGGTGCTGAGGCGGAGCGGTCAGGTGTCAGCGTAAGCTGTCAGGATGCAGAAGTCAGTAACGACCACAAGGAGGAGGCATGAAAGATTCCCAAAAACAGAATAGGTGAATCTCAATTACAAGCAATGAGAGAATGAACAAAGGCTCCTTATAAAGGGAGCTAAGCAACCAATTAAAGGTACAGGTATGAGAGAGTCAATATATGACAATTTCCTTAAATGACAGTTTCAGGAATGGGAAAAAATGCAAAAGCATAGGCCTCTTGATAGAGAAGAAAGCAGGAGGCAAACATCAATGGGGTATTGAAATAATGAAAAAAATGTAGCGCCAAGTATGACGCACAACGTAACGTAAACTTTTTTGGCGCCAAAAATGACCGGAAATGACACACTTGCGTCACTAATGACACCGCGTGTGAAAGGTCTCGGCGTCACGTATGACACCGAAATGACGAAGATGCATCATAAACGTATTTTTTCGCGCCAAATAAAGTCTAGCATTTGACGCACCCGCGGGCCTAACACCCGCAATTGCAAAAAGTAGTCAAATTGAAAAAAAGACTAAACCCCAGGTAAGAAATAAATTTCTTAAAGTGTTTACATTCCCAAATATGAAACTGACAGTCTGCAGAAGGAAATACATGAACCTGACTCATGGCAAATATAAGTACAATACATATATTTAGAACTTTATATAATTGCATAAAGTGCCAAACCATAGCTGAGAGTGTCTTAAGTAATAAAAAACATACTTACCCAAAGATACCCATCCACACATAGCAGATAGCCAAACCAGTACTAAAACAGTTATTAGTAGAGGTAATGGTAAATTGAGAGTATATCGTCGATCTGAAAAGGGAGGTAGGAGATGAATCTCTACGACCGATAACAGAGAACCTATGAAATAGACCCCCGTTAGGGAAATCATCGTATTCAAATAAGTGATACTCCCTTCACGTCCCTCTGACATTCGCTGTACTCTGAGAGGAATCGGGCTTCAACAATGCTGAGAAGCGCATATCAACGTAGAAATCTTAGCACAAACTTACTTCACCACCTCCATAGGAGGCAAAGTTTGTAAAACTGAATTGTGGGTGTGGTGAGGGGTGTATTTATAGGCATTTTGAGGTTTGGGAAACTTTGCCCCTCCTGGTAGGATTGTATATCCCATATGTCACTAGCTCATGGACTCTTGCCAATTACATGAAAGAAATCTGACCCTTTAGAGTACTGACCAATAAACCCTTATCCAGTCCATCCTGAAGAAAAGACAAAATCCAGGGAATCCTCATCCAGCTCCAGGAGAAACCCTTAGATTCACACCAAAAAGATATTTACACTATATTTTATGGTAAATCTTGCAAGTAACCGGTTTTCAAGCCTGAATCATAGTTTCAATGACCGCTTCAGAAAATCCATGTTTAGACAGAACTAGATGTTCATTCTCCAAGCAGTTAGCTTAAGGGGATCTAGGTTTGGATGGAGGAAAGGACCCTGAAGTAGAAGGTCTTTCCTCTGAGGTAACCTCCAAGGAGGTAGAGATGACATCCTCACTAGATCCGCAAACCAGATCGTGCAAGGCCATGCAGGAGCTATAAGTATCACCGATGCTCTCTCCTGTTTGATACAAGCAATTACTTGTGGAAGGAGAGCAAACAGAAGAAACAGATAAGCCAGAGAAAACCTCCAAGGAACCGCTAGAGCATCTATCAGAACGGCCTGAGGATCTCTTGACCTAGAACTGTACTTTGGAACCATGGCGTTTTGGCGGGATGCCATCAGATCCAACTCTGGAACCCCCCATTTGAGGGATATCTGAGAGAATACTTCTGGATGGAGAGCCCACTCCCCGAGATGAAAGGTATGTCTGCTCAGAAAATCTGCTTTCCAGTTGTCCATTCCTGGAATGTGGATGGCAGATAGTAGACAATCGTTGGCTTCCGCCCACTGCAGAATGTGAGTCACCTCCTTCATGGCTAAGGAACTCAGAGTCCCTCCATGGTGGTTGATGTAAGCCACTGAGGTGATGTTGTCCGATTGGAATCTTATAAACCAGACCAACGACAGTTAAGGCCACGCTGATAGGGCATTGAAGATAGCTCTCAACTTCAAGATGTTTATGGGAAGAGAGGACTGTCACGGATACCAGACCATAAAGGCTACCCCCACCCGCCCTTCTGCCTGGCTGACTCCTTTCGACATTAAATTTGGATATTTCATGGCTTACGGGATCTCACTGATTCATTCTATATGTTGTATTTGTTGTGTGTACTTGGTCAGGAAAGAGTGAATCTGTGACTGGGGAAAACCTTCTAGGTTGGTTGGGCTCCTGGAACTGCTGGCCTGCCGCCTGCACTGCACTCCCACCTAACCCCTCTCCAGCTGGCTGAGCTCCTGGAACTCCTAGTCGGCCACCTGCTAACTTTACCTCTGTTCGCTTCAGTGGCCCTTTGCCCCAGAGCTCCGCTCTTTTGGGGATTGGTAGCCCTTAGGGAGGACAAGAGGTGGGGAAATTGCCAGAGGGTACCGGGGGTTTTGGACACCCCTATCCTCCTTTCTTTACTGGGCTGTAACTCCGGTCCCCAGTAATGAATCACACCGCTTTTTGGACTGTGGCATCTGGGGACCGAGAGCTTTCAAATGACACCATGAAAATGCCGCTCCCCCAGGATTACCCCGAAAACCACCACCTCTGAGTCCTGGGACTCTGTGGGACTGTGGCTGCTATGGCAGCCGCTAGCCTGTCTGGAGGGGCAGAAATGGTGGGAGATTTGGGAGTAAGATAAGACATTGGCGTGTATATATAAGCAGGTTGTGTTTCCTCAATAAAATGTACTTCTTGTTTCACCTGAATGCTAGTCTGTCTAGTTATTTTGGGTGGGCTCTGCTATAATCACTTTCTTTGCTACATAGTGGCCTGTTCCAGGTATAGGAAGGATCCTTTTGGCAGAGCTACCCAGTTGGGGTAGCCGGTATCTGTCAGAGGTGGGCTACAATCACTTGGCGGCTACACAGCTGCAGTCGGCAGGGAGGAAGCAGGACACTTTTGCCAGAGCTACCCAGTCATGGTAGCTGGGGTCCGTCACATTGGCTGGCAGTGGTGGGATCTGTTTCTTCCACGCGGTTCCTGCTGACTGAGGAGAAGTGTCACAGTAACCAGTAACTATGGAAGCCGAGTTCCTAAGGAGAGTACAGGAGGCGCTGGCCCAGCTGGACAGTCCTGGTTTTGAACAGGACCAGCTGAAATGGAGGAGCATTGTCTGCCAGCAACTATGGAGGGAGAGGCTTCAACAAGAACAGAACTGTGATGGAAAGGTCCTCCCACAGATAAGAGGGGTCCGGCAGGACTTGCGTGTGCCTTTCCTGGGAGAGCAGCCCAGGGAGGAATGGCTATCTGACCTAGATAGACTGGTCCAGGCAGAGATGTGGGTGGAGGACGGCTACCGGGCTCTCCAATGGCACACCATGCAAGCGCAGCCATGGCTGGAGGATGGCACCCCCACAGTAGGCTTTGGCGGCCCTGGATTACTATTGGAAAAGATGACAGAAGACTCAGAATTTGGGAGCTTGGCGCGACTGAGAGTGGAGAGAATTTGCATATACCGAGAAAAGCTGCTGGAACTCTCGGGGGTATCCTGGCTGGTAGCCGATCTGGTATTGCTTATTTTCCAGGAATGGGCAATGGAAAAGGAATACAAGAGGCTGCTAGACCTCGTTCAGCATCAGGCCATGGATTCTGCACGGAGCTGTGGTGCAGCAGTCTGCGATTCATGTCGGTTGGCCTCCGAGGAGTGGCAACAAGGAATAAGCAACAAAGAGCTGATAGATCCCGATCAGAAGTCTGGCCCCGAGCTTATGGTCCTGGACAAGGGAGCCACCTCAGCGGAAGCGCTGGCAACAGGGCAGAGAGTCACTAACTTCTGCCTCACATCCGAACCTGTTTCTGCACAGGTCGAGATGGGATGGATTGATGCATTTACCCAGCAGCTGGTCGAGGAGACAAGGGATGGAAAAATCGTCTCATCACACAAGCGGCAGATCAGCTTCCAGGGAGCAGCGGTCGCTGACCTCTCTCTCACCAACAGAACCCCTTCCTGGGAGAGGAGACAGTCATTCTCTCTGCCCAGCGGCAGAGCCAGGTACAGGGAGAGGAGACAGTCGGTCTCTCTCCCCAGCAGCAGAGTCATCCCCGGGAGCCGAAATAGTCATCCTACCTCCCCAGCGACAGAACCCCTTCCCGGGAAAGGAGACAGTCAGTCTCTCTCCCTATTGGCAGAGTCAGGTACAGGGAGAGGAGACAGTCAGTCTCTCTCCCCAGTGGCAGAGTCGTCCCCCAGGAACAGAACCCCTTCCCGGGAGAGGAAACAGTCGGTCTCTCTCCCCAGTGGCAGAGCCAGGTACAGGGAGAGGAGACAGTTGATCTCTCTCCCCAGTGGCAGAGCCAAGTACAGGGAGAGAAGACAGTCTGTCTCTCTCCCCATCAGCAGAGCCATCCCCCGGGAGCATTGGTAGTCGTCCTCCCTCCCCAGCAAAAGAACCCCTTCCCGGGAGAGGAGACAGTCGGTCTCTCTCCCCAGTGGCAGAGCTAGGTACAGGGAGAGGAGACAGTCGGTCTCTCTCCCCAGTGGCAGAGCTAGGTACAGGGAGAGGAGACAGTCAGTCTCTCTCCCCAGCAGCAGAGCCAGATACAGGGAGAGGAGCAGAGGTAGTCATCCTCCCTCCCCAGCAACCGAACCCCTTCCAGGGAGCGGAGACCGCCGGTCTCCCTCCCCATGGGCAGAACCCCTTCCAGGGAGAGGAGGTAGCAGAAAAAATATAGCTACAAGTCAAAGGGATTCCCAGGCGCCAATAAACAAAGGCTAGGTGTGACGAGAGTACATGTAAAAGTTGATTTTAATAAACAATAATAAAATTGATTCAATATTAAAAATGTTAAAAATGTTAAACAGGTTGTAACTTCTAATTCATGGATCCATGAAAATACAGTATATAAAAACAATACAAATGAGTACAAAGATATGCTTGACTGGCCTGAGTGGGTTCAAAGGCTGGTGTAGATAAAAACCATAGGTGCTGTATAGAGCTGTGTATACACCAGATACAACAATGATAAAGAAAATAAAAAAAAAGGCAATAACAGCGTGTGTCCAGATAAAGTGTCCTCAAAGTCCTGATACTAGTGTTAATGAAAAAAAGTCCCGTAAATAAAGTCAATCCCAATTTGGTGTAGTATAACAAATCCAAAAAAATTGTATCCCAAAAACAATGTATATCCAACGTATCCAAAAAGAAAAATGAAAAAATTTTCAAAATTGAAACAAAGTGTGAAAAAAGGGGAAAATATGAAAAAATAATAATAAAATGTGAAAAAATGTGCTTAATAACAAGTACTAGAAAAAGTGCTTATTACTAAAAACAAATATTGGTGAAGTCTTCCAATCCTAATCAAAAGAGGTGTAGAAACTTTCTTATCCCTGATTCTTCTTTATGAAGGTGTAGTGCACAAGACAAAAAACACTCATAAAAAACAGGAGAATGCAAAAAATACCTGTGAAGAAAAAAATAAAGACAATGTGTGGCAAATTCTTAATTAATAACTCCAATAGAAAATAGGCTTACCAGTCTACGCGTTTCGGCCCCTCTAGGCCTTTATCAAGACTGGTTATTAGTATGTGTTATCGGCCTTTTATAGCCCTCTTGTCTGATTGACCGGAAGTTAGGTTTTCCGGTACTTCCGGTTTCGCCACTAAATGTAAATCTATTTTATTTTGTTGTTTTGTTGTTATTGTGTCTTTTCTAAACACTACTGTGTAATAATATTGTATCCGTTATGAAATTCTTAAAGGTATTGTGTCTCAGATCTAAATTCATGACCAAGCTTAGCCTCCGTTATAAGTGACGTCACTTCCGGTTGGGGTGGTTGCCGATAATTGCGGCTATTTCTCAGATTTCTCGATCCGATGTCTACCATCAACTATATATCTTGTATACTTATGGAAATAGTAGTCATTTATGTCATTATTGAAATCCACCATCAGATTTTGTATTTATTATTAATATCCCGATTTTTGGGCTATCCCATTGGTTGTGACGTCACCTGTTAGCCACATAATTATTGGATGTCATAGCGAATGTTTATTCTGCAATTTCTGTATATATTTAATGATACTATTTTTGACACTTAAGTTTCTTATATTGATTTATGTTAGGTATGCAAATAGTATAGTTTGATTGTCATGAGGGATCTAATTTAAAAAACCGCTCGGACACTGTTAACAACATACCGATATCTGAGCTAGCTGATTGGCTTAAAATTATCTTCTAACTACCAATAGATGTATAATATATGATCCCTACTTATATTATCTTGTCATATCAGAGAAATAAGTTATTTAACTTAATAGTGTTCAAGACTTATTAATCTGAGTTATAGAAAATCGTTTCTTTTTTGGCGTGGTATTGCATTAGTTGTTGCTCTACTTATCTGAGCTAGCGATATCTGCTTTTTGGGCGTAATATTGCATTGGACGTTGCTCTACTTATCTGAGCTAGCGATATCTGCTTATATTTAACCGAGAGGAGGTAGCAGAACTCTCTCTCCAGTGGCAGAACCCCTTCTAGGGAATGGAGACAGCCGTTCTCCCTCCCTAATGTCAGAGCAGTCTCCCAGGGAGCGAAGGCAGCCGGTCTCCCTCCCCAGTGGCAGATACCCTTCCCAGGAGAAGAGACAGTCGGTCTCTCTCCCCAGCAGCTTGGCCTGATCCCAACCCTATACCTGTCCCGGAGGATTTCCCACAGGGGGCAGGCATTGCATTGAGCAAGGGGGATGCAGTTGGCGTCACAAGTTTGGGCACCCCAGTTTTGCCTGCCCCACCAAGGAGCAACCCCAACATGTAGTCTGGGGTGGGAATACAGCCGGGAACCCGGCAATGGTTTTGTTTGTGGGTGGGTCGGCAGGTACTCAGCTGAGGGTCACAGAGGGAGGCAGTGTGACCATGAGACTTAAGGACACTGGGACTTGTGGGAGAGGAAATGTTTTGGAGCCAGCCTTGGAATCCTGGTTTGGGACTGTGCCTTATGTGTATCCCTGCGCCCAGGGTGCAGGAGGATGAAGGCCAGTGGGGAGCAACAAGGATACCACAAGCCCCGGAGGGACGGGATGTCCCAACCCAGCAACTGACAAGTGGAGGGCCACCGTCGGATGGCCCCGGTCCGACCCATTGGGGCCTAGCCAGGTCTGCCAGACTAGAAGGTGGGGAGATGTCACGGATACCAGACCAACAAGGCTACACCTTTCCACATTAGATTTGGCCATTTCATGGCTTATGTCCTCCCTCCCCAGCAACAGAGACCCTTCCCGGGAGAGAAAACAGTCAGTCTCTCTCCCCAGTGGCAGAGCCAGGTACAGGGAGAGGAGACAATCGGTCTCTCTCCCCAGTGGCAGAGCCAGGTACAGGGAGAGGAGACAATTGGTCTCTCTCCCCAGTGGCAGTGCTGTCCCCTGGGAGTGGAGGTAGTCATCCTCCCTCCCCAGCAACAGAACCCCTACCTGGGAGAGGAGACAGTCAGTCTCTTTTCCCAGTAGCAGAGCCAGGTACAGGGAGAGGAGACAGTTGATCTCCCTCCCCAGCAGCAGAGCCAGGTACAGGGAGAGAAGACAGTCTGTCTCTCTCCCCAGCAGCAGAGCCGTCCCCCAGGAGCAGAGGAAGTCATCCTCCCTCCCCAGCAAAAGAACCCCTTCCCAGGAGAGGAGACAGTCGGTCTCTCTCCAGTGGCAGAGCCAGGTACAGGGAGAGGAGACAGTCGGTCTCTCTCCCCAGCAGCAGAGCCAGGTACAGGGAGAGGAGACAGTCGGTCTCTCTCCCCAATGGTAGAGCCGTCCCCCAGAAGCGGAGGTAGTCGTCCTACCTCCCCATCGGCAGAACCCCTTCCAGGGAGAGGAGGTAACAGACCTCTCTCCCCAGCGGCAGAACCCCTTCCAGGGAATGGAGACAGATGGTCTCCCTCCCCAATGGCAGAGCAGTCTCCCAGGGAGTGGAGACAGCCGGTCTCCCTCCCGAGTGGCAGATACCCTTCCCGGGAGAAGAGACAGTCGGTCTCTCACCCCAGCAGCTTGGCCTGATCCCTACCCTATACCTGTCCCAGAGGATTTCCCACAGGGAGGCAGGCATTGCATTGGGCAAGGGGGATACCTGCTCATGCAGTTGGTGCCACAAGTTTAGACACCCAAGTTTTTCCTGCCCCACCAAGGAGCAACCCCAACATGTAGTCTGGGGTGGAATACAGCCGGCAATGGTTTTGTTTGTGGGTTGGTCGGCAGGTACTCAGCTGAGGGTCACAGAGGGAGGCAGTGTGACCATGAGACTTAAGGACACTGGGACTTGTGGGAGAGCAAATGTTTTGGAGCCTGCCTTGGAATTCTGGTTTGGGACTGTGCCTTATGTGTATCCCTGCGCCTAGGGTGCAGGAAGATGAAGGCCAGTGGGGAGCAACAAGGATACTACAAGCCTAGGAGGGATGTGATGTCCCCTCCCAGCGACCCGTTGGGGCCTAGCCAGGTCTGCCGGACTAGAAGGGGGGAAGATGTCACGGATACCAGACCATGAAGGCTACTCCTTTCTACTTAGATTTGGCCATTTCATGGCTTACAAGATCTCACTGACTCTTTCTATATGTTGTTTTTGCTGTGTGTACTTGGTTAGAAAAGAGCTGTTCTGTGACCAGGAAAACCCTTCTAGGCTGGCTGGGCTTCTGGAACTGCCGGCTGGCCGCACTGAATACCCGCCTAACCCCTCTCCAGCTGGCCGGGTTTCTTGAACTCCCAGTCGGCCGCATCATGCCAGACACCCGCTCCCTCAGGATCACCCCGAAACCACCACCTCTTTGTCCTGGAACTCTGTGGGACTGTGGATGCTATGGCAGGCACCATCCTGTCTGGAGGGGCGGGAATGGTGGGAGATTTGGGAGTAAGGTAAGATCTTGTTGTGTGTATATAAGCAGGGTGTGTTTCCTCAAAGTGTACTTCTTGTTTCACCTGAATGCTAGTCTGTCTAGTTATTTAGGTGGACTCTGCTCTAATCACTTTCTTTGCTACATAGCGGACTGTTTCAGGCATAGGAAGGATCCTTCTGGCGGAGCTACCCAGTTGGGGTAGCCGCTATCCGTCAGAGGTGGGCTACAATCACTTGCCGGCTACACAGCTGCAGGAAGCAGGGAGAAAACAGGACCCTTTGGGCGGAGCTACCCAGTCGGAGTAGCCGGGGTCCATCACAAGGACTCTTCCTGATACCACAGGCCCTGAGCCTTTAGAGGGCTCCAAACAGCTCCTCAGCCTGACAGGCTGGCGTCCATAGTCACAATTTCCCAGGAAGGTCTCAGAAAGCAAGTGCCCTGAGACAGATGTTCCTGTGACACCTACCACGAGAGAGTCTCTTGTTAGAGGGTCCAGATTTATCCTCTGAGATAAATCCAAATGATCTCTGTTCCATTGGCGGAGAATACAAAGCTGCAGCGGTCGTAGATGGAACCCGAGCAAAAGAAATTATGTCCATGGATGCCACCATCAGAAAAATCACCTCTATACATTGGGCCACAGATGGATGAAAGGCAGACTGGAGAGAAAGGTAGGAAGCAAGAATCTTGTCTTTTCTGACCTCCATCAGAAAAATCTTCATGCACAGGGAATCTATTTTAGTCCCTAGGAAATACACTTTGGAAGATGGAACAAGAGAACTTTTCTCCAAACAGACCCTTAGAAAAGACAACAGCATCTCTGTATGAGATTGGGCTAGTTGAAAAGATGACGCCTGAACCAAGATGTTGTCTAGATAAGGCGCTACAGCAATTCCCTGGGATCTGATCAGAGCCAATAGTGCCCCCAGAACCTTTGTGAATATTCTGGGAGCCATGGCCAGACCAAATGGAAGTGCAACAAATTGGAAGTGCTTGTCCAGATAGGCAAACCTCAGATACTAATGATGTTCCCTGTGAATGGGAACGTGAAGGTATGCGTCCTTCAGGTTTATGGTCATCATAAACTGACCTTCCTGTAACAAAGGAAAATTGAACAAATAGTTTCCATCTTGAAGGACGGAACCCTGAGGAATTTTTTGAGACACTTGAGGTCTAGAATGGGCCAAAACGTTCCCTCAATTTAAATATCAAATTAAATTGAGGTTGATAAGAATTAGGCGTTTTAATAAAAAAAAAAAACATAGCCTAAAATAAAAACACCTCAGATGCCTGAGGCTCTAACGATCCGCTTAGCTGCGATCAAGGATCTGACACAAATTATCTTTGAGAGGCACTCCTACGCACCACAAAATCACTGAACTTCGTTCCGTAATAGCGGAAGTGCGGGTGTCACGTGAGCTGGGAGAAATACACTGCCCCACTGAAAATGCGCATAATAGAGAGAAAACAGCTTAATAACGACCATTGAACATAACTCTCTAAAAAACTGTCCCCACATGTCTAGTAACATAATAAAACCTGTGCCACTGATGCCAATAAACAGAAAAGAGCTTGTAAATAAAAACCGCAAAGCAACATCTCTGCACAAAGTCCCAAGTAACGTAATATTCCCCAACAATAAAGTGAACTCCTCAGCCAAGTGAAATCCTCTCAAACTGTGTAGATGTCTCAAGTTAAACACAGAATGTATATTTGTCCCCACAAATGTATCCTTACCTAGAAAAGGATAATTTGTGCCAGAAAAGGATCCATAAAAAGATTAACCTCTTAAATGCTGCTGTCCTTCAGTACCTAGAAGGCAAAGGCACTTACCTTAGTTCCTACAGGACAGATGCTGCTCCTTAGGTGTGGCAGGTACTTTACTCCCTGTCATGGACCTGTAGGAAAATAAAGAACAGAGTAACTAACTCTGACTTTTTTCAAACGGGAAGCAAAGTGTTAAAATAAAAGCAAGGACTACCTCACCGCCTTTTAACTGCTTAAAAGCCAACACTACTCTTACTGAAGAGATTGACATGGACACAGCTAAACCCCAATCCTTGCTTGCAGGGAAAAGTACCCATAAAAAGGATTAAAAATCTTCAGACACCAACTTCGCACAACCTCCATTGACAGAGGCAAAGAGAATGACCCATGATTATGGGTAAGGGAAGTTACACGTAACAGCTTTGCTGGGGTGCTCTTTGCCTCCTACTACTGGCCAGGAGTTGAATATCCCATTAGTAATTGGAATGACATTGTGCACTCTCCATGACTTAGGAAAGAAAGCTTTTCTATAACCTATTAACTTCCTATCCTTTGTCAGAGCAAGTGTGATGTGATTACTGACTCAAGAACGGATTCCTGTTTGAGCAAAAGCACCTCTGTGACATCACAGGGCTCCATGGTAACTCACCACCACTAGCCAATGCAGGCACTCTAGAGGTGACCTCTTAGCCCACATGGAACAAGTCTTATATATAGAGAGGTTTACTGTCCTTTTAAAGGGACATCAAGGCAAAATTAAACTTTCATGGACCTGATATGAAATTTTAGTTGACTATTTAATTAAATTATATTGCTAAATGTGCTTTGTTCTTTTGGTATCCTTGGTTGAAAAGCATACCTAGGAAGGCTACTGTAGCAATGCACTACTGGCTACTAGTGGATAATTGGCTAAACACATGCCTCTTGTCATACCTGTAAAAAGTTATAGGAAAGGAGATTTATAGGTAAAAATTAATTTAAAGGATGTGTTTGTGTGCATTCTGTTTTTGCTGGCAAAATAAGTATTGTCCCCTCCAATGACTATTATGTAAAGCCACAAGAGTATGTTTATCATTTGCTGTTGCCAATGAGGGTCAAATGAGCTTCAGCACTAACCAATTTGTGATTACTGAGCACCCACTCCAGCCTCTCTGGGACATTGTAAAAGTTTTGTGGGAACAAATGTAGTTTATTTTCAAAGCATTTAATAAAATTAGATGCATGTTCTGCAGCTGGCAGAATTCAGTAGAAAGAGTTTGTTACACAAAGTTAGACATTTGCTTCTTGGTTTAAATGTAAAGCAAACAGTTGGAAATATGATGTCTCCACTAGGTGGCGCACTAGACTGCAGATGAATGCAGTATTTTCTGCAGACCAGTATGCTGCTTTGTGGACTGGTGCTGTGAATAGACTAGTCTGGGTGCGCTGGTGAATTTACTAGCCTGGGTCAGGTGATAAAATGAAGAACTGCATAATACAGTGTATGTATATATATATATTTATATATATATCCAGCCAAAAGAAGAATTGTGCAGACAACGGTCAATATAGATAAAACTTCATCTTTATTGTTGAAAACATAAAAGCACTCCAGGGGTCAACACAAGTACACAACACGAATGTCCGCTAACATGTTTCGGCCCTCAGGCCGTAATCATAGCTAAAGGACTGTGCACCTGTGTTTCTTAAAAAGCAACAGGATCTCTTTGATTGGTTTAAAATAAAGAACATGTTGTGTAAAGGTTAACCCTATGGGAACCAACTTTAATTTACATACATATATATATGTGTGTATTGCCCATCTTAGAACTTAGTCAGATTGGTACTTAATAACCGACGTTATTACATAAATTTACTAATTGCGCTTATACAAAATAGAGATTCAATGTGAACTTAATAAACAATATTAAACATTAAAAATAATAATGCATTATAGTTCATTATAAAATTTATAATTCTATAATACCATACGATATTTATCGACAAGGTAATCTCACTAGTATACAATTTAAGCAATGCAAAATATATGTTTCTTAAACGTCAAATGTTATAAACCTAGAATATTAGGAAAGTGAGCTAAACTAAACTAAACTATCATCATATACGGTACCTAAGTGATGTAACATAGTAATGTAAGAAGGAGTTTATTTTCTAGAGCATGCTATGTGAAATCCAAATTGCTGAAAACTTAGATTGTCAGCAAAAAAGGGGAAGGGACATTAGAAAAATATTAGACCATCATTAGAGATAAACCCTTTATAGTGTACTCTACATAGTGCAGTGCAGGGAACCAGGGGCGCCTAGAGAATATATATTTTGATACTGTAGTTAAACTGAAGCATGGACACTTTGTAATAGTGTATAATTATAGCAATAGACTATGTGTGCCTAGAGACTATAACAAATCGCAAAAGTGTTATTTGGCAAACATGAACAGACCACTGCACAAGAGGGAAGGGACATTACTCCCAAAAATTGATCAGGTAATATTCCGAATTTAAACCCTTGGGTACACTTGTTTGCAATTTAAAAATCCAGAACATTTCCCTCTTCTGCAGTAGCCTGTCTCTGTTGCCCCCTCTAGGTGGACAGAACACTCTCTCAATAGCCTGCCACCTAAGTGTTTCCACACTTTTCTGGTGACATTTCGCAAAATGTTGCACCAAAGGAGTGGATGCAACACCTGCTTGGATTGTGGACAAGTGATTTCGGATACGTACTTTCACCTCAGTGGTCGTAAGCCCAACGTATTGTAGATGGCACATAGTGCAACTTAAAATATAAACTACATACGTAGAGGTGCACTTAAGGCAGGACTGTATGGAGTAAACCTCTCCAGTAACTTCTGATCTGACACTATCGGATTGTAGTACATATTCACACACCCTACATTTATTCAGGCACTTAAAGATGCCTTTGTGGGTCAGCCAGGAGCTCTGTCCCCGGTCAGTCTTAGGTAAAACTGAAGGAGACAATAAATTACCAAGTGTAGTTGTCTTCCTATAGGAACAACGCAAACCTTGAGCAATGCAGTGCTCCAGTTTGTCGTCAGCCGCCAAAAATGAAAAATGTTTTTTGATAATTTTACATATATCTGCATATTCCTGACTGTACTCAGTAACAAAAGTCACTCCCTTATGTTCAGCTTTGGACTTATTATTAATGCCATCCCTGTTTAAAACCGCAGACCTTTCTAAAGGATCCACTTGGCTCCTGGCCTTCCTAATCACTTTGGCATTGTATCCTCTGTTTTTTAACCTTTTGGTCAAATCGTCACACTGTTCAGCGCACTTTTCTGGCAAAGAGCAGTTGCGTTTGACCCGAATAAACTGGCCTTTAGCCACAGCAAACGGTACATGCCTAGGGTGACAGCTTCGTGCGTGCAAAAGGGTATTCCCCGTTATGGGCTTCCTATAGATTTCTGTCTCTACCTTTCCATCCCTTGTACCTATAATAGTAATGTCCAAGAAGTTTATCTCATCATCCTGTAGGTCACATGTAAACTTAATTCCAATATTATTGGAGTTCAAGTATGTGATAAAAGACATAAACTGTGACTCACTTCCACTCCACACGAGGAGTAGGTCATCTATATAGCGGCCATAAAAATAAATATGCTCTCTGAAGGGGTTTCCATCCCCATAGATGTGGGACAGCTCCCACCAACCCATAAACAGGTTGGCGTAAGAAGGGGCAAACTTTGCCCCCATCGCTGTCCCACGTCTCTGTAGATAGAAACCACCCTCAAAAGAGAAATAATTATGCGTGAGTAAAAACTTAAGAACTCTAAGAATAAATTGTCTGAATTCAAAAGAAAAATCTGAAAAAAACTCCAAGAAAAAATTGACCGCTATTAGACCCTCCTCGTGCGGAATGGAGGAATATAATGCCACTACATCAATAGTGGCCCACTTATAGCTGGGCTGCCAACTTAGTTGTTCCACTGTACATATGATGTCTTTAGTGTCTCGGATATAGCTATGCAGCCCTTGCACCAAAGGCTGCAACAGACTGTCCACCCACTGCGAGACATGTTCCATTAGTGACCCTATTCCACTAACGATAGGGCACCCCCGAACTTCCTCGAGGGATTTGTGGACCTTTGGCAAATGGTGGAAGATGGGCACTACCGGGTGATCTACCACCAGATACTCAAACGTTTGTACCCACTCAAGGTCAGTATACCAGTAAACTGACATTTAATGAAACTTGTGATGTAATTAATATGGAAAATTTGTCTAGGGAGGCTTTGACTGACACTAATAAAGAGAGTATAAATGCATCTGGTAGTTTTCAAAATAAATCTTTGTTTTACCCCATCCAGTCAAGGGGTAACACCCTGGAAACCTTTTTCAAACGTGTGGAGCGTGACCTAGTTAGGCTTAAAAATAGTACTAAGTATCAAGCTCCCAATCTGTCCAGTCAGGAGAGGGCCGCCCTTAAAGAGCTACAAGATAATCATGACATAGTCATACGCTCAGCTGATAAGGGAGGCTCTGTCGTTGTTCTGGACAGATTGGACTATGTAAATGAAGCCCTACACCAGTTGAAAAACATTGAAGACTATATTCCACTTCCTAGGGACCCTACAGTTGGATTTAAAAGGGAACTTTTGGATATATTGGATGATGGGTTGGAGAGTGGGCACTATGACCGTAAAACGTTTGAGTATCTGGTGGTAGATCACCCGGTAGTGCCCATCTTCCACCATTTGCCAAAGGTCCACAAATCCCTCGAGGAAGTTCGGGGGCGCCCTATCGTTAGTGGAATAGGGTCACTAATGGAACATGTCTCGCAGTGGGTGGACAGTCTGTTGCAGCCTTTGGTGCAAGGGCTGCATAGCTATATCCGAGACACTAAAGACATCATATGTACAGTGGAACAACTAAGTTGGCAGCCCAGCTATAAGTGGGCCACTATTGATGTAGTGGCATTATATTCCTCCATTCCGCACGAGGAGGGTCTAATAGCGGTCAATTTTTTCTTGGAGTTTTTTTCAGATTTTTCTTTTGAATTCAGACAATTTATTCTTAGAGTTCTTAAGTTTTTACTCACGCATAATTATTTCTCTTTTGAGGGTGGTTTCTATCTACAGAGACGTGGGACAGCGATGGGGGCAAAGTTTGCCCCTTCTTACGCCAACCTGTTTATGGGTTGGTGGGAGCTGTCCCACGTCTATGGGGATGGAAACCCCTTCAGAGAGCATATTTATTTTTATGGCCGCTATATAGATGACCTACTCCTCGTGTGGAGTGGAAGTGAGTCACAGTTTATGTCTTTTATCACATACTTGAACTCCAATAATATTGGAATTAAGTTTACATGTGACCTACAGGATAATGAGATAAACTTCTTGGACATTACTATTATAGGTACAAGGGATGGAAAGGTAGAGACAGAAATCTATAGGAAGCCCATAACGGGGAATACCCTTTTGCACGCACGAAGCTGTCACCCTAGGCATGTACCGTTTGCTGTGGCTAAAGGCCAGTTTATTCGGGTCAAACGCAACTGCTCTTTGCCAGAAAAGTGCGCTGAACAGTGTGACGATTTGACCAAAAGGTTAAAAAACAGAGGATACAATGCCAAAGTGATTAGGAAGGCCAGGAGCCAACTGGATCCTTTAGAAAGGTCTGCGGTTTTAAACAGGGATGGCATTAATAATAAGTCCACAGCTGAACATAAGGGAGTGACTTTTGTTACTGAGTACAGTCAGGAATATGCAGATAAATGTAAAATTATCAAAAAACATTTTTCATTTTTGGCGGCTGACGACAAACTGGAGCACTGCATTGCTCAAGGTTTGCGTTGTTCCTATAGGAAGACAACTACACTTGGTAATTTATTGTCTCCTTCAGTTTTACCTAAGACTGACCGGGGACAGAGCTCCTGGCTGACCCACAAAGGCATCTTTAAGTGCCTGAATAAATGTAGGGTGTGTGAATATGTACTACAATCCGATAGTGTCAGATCAGAAGTTACTGGAGAGGTTTACTCCATACAGTCCTGCCTTAAGTGCACCTCTACGTATGTAGTTTATGTTTTAAGTTGCACTATGTGCCATCTACAATACGTTGGGCTTACGACCACTGAGGTGAAAGTACGTATCCGAAATCACTTGTCCACAATCCAAGCAGGTGTTGCATCCACTCCTTTGGTGCAACATTTTGCGAAATGTCACCAGAAAAGTGTGGAAACACTTAGGTGGCAGGCTATTGAGAGAGTGTTCTGTCCACCTAGAGGGGGCAACAGAGACAGGCTACTGCAGAAGAGGGAAATGTTCTGGATTTTTAAATTGCAAACAAGTGTACCCAAGGGTTTAAATTCGGAATATTACCTGATCAATTTTTGGGAGTAATGTCCCTTCCCTCTTGTGCAGTGGTCTGTTCATGTTTGCCAAATAACACTTTTGCGATTTGTTATAGTCTCTAGGCACACATAGTCTATCGCTATAATTATACACTATCACAAAGTGTCCATGCTTCAGTTTAACTACAGTATCAATATATTCTCTAGGCGCCCCTGGTTCCCTGCACTGCACTATGTAGAGTACACTATAAAGGGTTTATCTCTAATGATGGTCTAATATTTTTCTAATGTCCCTTCCCCTTTTTTGCTGACAATCTAAGTTTTCAGCAATTTGGATTTCACATAGCATGCTCTAGAAAATAAACTCCTTCTTACATTACTATGTTACATCACTTAGGTACCGTATATGATGATAGTTTAGTTTAGTTTAGCTCACTTTCCTAATATTCTAGGTTTATAACATTTGACGTTTAAGAAACATATATTTTGCATTGCTTAAATTGTATACTAGTGAGATTACCTTGTCGATAAATATCGTATGGTATTATAGAATTATAAATTTTATAATGAACTATAATGCATTATTATTTTTAATGTTTAATATTGTTTATTAAGTTCACATTGAATCTCTATTTTGTATAAGCGCAATTAGTAAATTTATGTAATAACGTCGGTTATTAAGTACCAATCTGACTAAGTTCTAAGATGGGCAATACACACATATATATATGTATGTAAATTAAAGTTGGTTCCCATAGGGTTAACCTTTACACAACATGTTCTTTATTTTAAACCAATCAAAGAGATCCTGTTGCTTTTTAAGAAACACAGGTGCACAGTCCTTTAGCTATGATTACGGCCTGAGGGCCGAAACATGTTAGCGGACATTCGTGTTGTGTACTTGTGTTGACCCCTGGAGTGCTTTTATGTTTTCAACAATAAAGATGAAGTTTTATCTATATTGACCGTTGTCTGCACAATTCTTCTTTTGGCTGTGTACTTTTAACTGGGTTGCAGCAACGGTCTAAGGACTCTAAGCTCCAAAGTTCACGGAGGCCTTTTCAAGCAATACAGATCGTTTCTTCAATTGGTCCACGGAAATCACATGATGTCAGAGGATCGGAACACACCCCCTCCCGCATAGTGGGACGCTCTGCCGAAGACGTTACAGCTTTTGGATAAGTCAGCTCTGGAGACTTGATGCCTAAGGGACGCTGAATATACACACCAGACAAGAGGTTAATCGGTGCACCCGTGTGGTGGTGAGTTGAGGCGGTAGTGCCTCCTGGGAACACGGTTTCCCCCTGATTTTTTACCTAATACCTGTGTGTGGCTTGAGATATATATAAATCTGCTGTTCTCTAGAGCTGTGAATTACTGTGCTGTCGTTTGCTGTTTATCACTAATGTACAGAGCGTGTATAGGGGGAATTTCTACTGGATCAGTACTTTTGTTACCTATTGGTTTATGAACGTTGTATCCTCCAGAGTCAGAACTTTGTTTCAATATTTAAAGGCTTAAATATTCTACTTTGAACATTTTTTGGATGTTGCAGTTAATCTTACTTTACTGTTTATATATATATATATATATATATATATATATATATATATATATATATATATATATATATTTTAAAAAACTTTTTTAAACAATGGTCATATTTGATCTTGGTATATTGGATATATTACCAGTTATATTTTCTCTTTACAGTAGGGCCAATTCTGCTATAAGGAAGAAAGGATTAGGGAACCCATGCAGCCAGTTGTAGGGTCACAGTGCAGCAGGGGAAAGAAAACATAAATTATGCTTACCTGATAATTTCATTTCCATCGAGGGGAGGAGAGTCCACAACTTTTATTCATTACTATTGGGAATTAAGAACCTGGCCACCAGGAGAAGGCAAAGACACCCCAGCCAAATGCTTAAATACCTCCCCCACTTCCCTCATCCCCCAGTCATTCTGCTGAGGGAACCAGGAACAGTAGGAGAAATATCAGGGTAAAAAAGGTGCCAAAAGATGAATAAATTTAGGGCCGCCCAACGGAGATGCGGGCAGGAGCCGTGAACTCTCCTCCCCTCGATGGAAATGAAATTATCAGGTAAGCATAATTTATGTTTTCTATCTAAAGGGGAGGAGAGTCCATGGCTTCATTCATTACCTGCTTGCGGCGGGTTGCTGGCGCTGGGCCTTGTCCGCGTGAAAGGGACAAAAACATAATTTATGTAAGAACTTACCTGATAAATTCATTTCTTTCATATTAGCAAGAGTCCATGAGCTAGTGACGTATGGGATATACATTCCTACCAGGAGGGCAAAGTTTCCCAAACCTCAAAATGCCTACAAATACACCCCTCACCACACCCACAAATCAGTTTAACGAATAGCCAAGAAGTGGGGTGATAAGAAAAAAAGTGCGAAAGCATAAAAAAAGAGGAATTGGAATAATTGTGCTTTATAGAAAAAAATCATAACCACCACAAAAGGGTGGGCCTCATGGACTCTTGCTAATATGAAAGAAATGAATTTATCAGGTAAGTTCTTACATAAATTATGTTTTCTTTCATGTAATTAGCAAGAGTCCATGAGCTAGTGACGTATGGGATAATGACTACCCAAGATGTGGATCTTTCCACGCAAGAGTCACTAGAGAGGGAGGGATAAAATAAAGACAGCCAATTCCGCTGAAAAATAATCCACACCCAAAACAAAGTTTAAATTTTATAATGAAAAAAACTGAAAACATAAGCAGAAGATTCAAACTGAAACAGCTGCCTGAAGTACTTTTCTACCAAAAACAGCTTCAGAAGAAGAAAACACATCAAAATGGTAGAATTTAGTAAAAGTATGCAAAGAAGACCAAGTTGCTGCTTTGCAAATCTGATCAACCGAAGCTTCATTCCTAAACGCCCAGGAAGTAGAAACTGACCTAGTAGAATGAGCTGTAATCCTTTGAGGCAGAGTTTTACCCGACTCGACATAAGCATGATGAACTAAAGATTTCAACCAAGATGCCAAAGAAATGGCAGAGGCCTTCTGACCTTTCCTAGAACCGGAAAAGATAACAAATAGACTAGAAGTCTTTCGGAAATTCTTAGTAGCTTCAACATAATATTTCAAAGCTCTAACTACATCCAAAGAATGCAATGATTTCTCCTTAGAATTCTTAGGATTAGGACATAATGAAGGAACCACAATTTCTCTACTAATGTTGTTGGAATTTACAACCTTAGGTAAAAATGCAAAAGAAGTTCGCAACACCGCCTTATCCTGATGAAAAATCAGAAAAGGAGACTCACAAGAAAGAGCAGATAATTCAGAAACTCTTCTGGCAGAAGAGATGGCCAAAAGGAACAAAACTTTCCAAGAAAGTAATTTAATGTCCAATGAATGCATAGGTTCAAACGGAGGAGCTTGAAGAGCCCCCAGAACCAAATTCAAACTCCAAGGAGGAGAAATTGACTTAATGACAGGTTTTATACGAACCAAAGCTTGTACAAAACAATGAATATCAGGAAGATTAGCAATCTTTCTGTGAAAAAGAACAGAAAGAGCAGAGATTTGTCCTTTCAAGGAACTTGCAGACAAACCTTTCTCCAAACCATCCTGAAGAAACTGTAAAATTCTCTGAATTCTAAAAGAATGCCAGGAAAAATGATGAGAAAGACACCAAGAAATATAAGTCTTCCAGACTCTATAATATATCTCCCTAGATACAGATTTACGAGCCTGTAACATAGTATTAATCACAGAGTCAGAGAAACCTCTTTGACTAAGAATCAAGCGTTCAATCTCCATACCTTTAAATTTAAGGATTTGAGATCCTGATGGAAAAAAGGACCTTGCGACAGAAGGTCTGGTCTTAACGGAAGAGTCCACGGTTGGGAAGAGGCCATCCGGACAAGATCCGCATACCAAAACCTGTGAGGCCATGCTGGAGCTACCAGCAGAACAAACGAGCATTCCTTCAGAATCTTGGAGATCACTCTTGGAAGAAGAACTAGAGGCGGAAAGATATAAGCAGGATGATACTTCCAAGGAAGTGGCAATGCATCCACTGCTTCCGCTTGAGGATCCCTGGATCTGGACAGATACCTGGGAAGTTTCTTGTTTAGATGAGACGCCATCAGATCTATTTCTGGAAGTCCCCACATTTGGACAATCTGAAGAAATACCTCTGGGTGAAGAGACCATTCGCCCGGATGCAATGTTTGGCGACTGAGATAATCCGCTTCCCAATTGTCTATACCTGGGATATGAACCGCAGAAACTAGACAGGAGCTGGATTCCACCCAAACCAGAATTCGAGATACTTCTTTCATAGCCAGAGGGCTGTGAGTCCCTCCTTGATGATTGATGTATGCCACAGATGTGACATTGTCTGTCTGAAAACAAATGAACGGTTCTCTCTTTAGAAGAGGCCAAGACTGAAGAGCTCTGAAAATTGCACGGAGTTCCAAAATATTGATCGGTAATCTCACCTCCTGAGATTCCCAAACCCCTTGTGCCGTCAGAGACCCCCACACAGCTCCCCAACCTGTAAGACTTGCATCTGTTGAGATTATAGTCCAGGTCGGAAGAACAAAAGAAGCCCCTTGAACTAAACGATGGTGATCTGTCCACCACGTCAGAGAGTGTCGTACAATCGGTTTTAAAGATATTAATTGAGATATCTTTGTGTAATCCCTGCACCACTGGTTCAGCATACAGAGCTGAAGAGGTCGCATGTGAAAACGAGCAAAGTGGATCGCGTCCGATGCAGCAGTCATAAGACCTAGAATTTCCATGCATAAGGCTATCGAAGGGAATGATTGTGACTGAAGGTTTCGACAAGCTGATATCAATTTTAGACGTCTCTTGTCTGTCAAAGATAGAGTCATGGACACTGAATCTATCTGGAAACCCAAAAAGGTTACCCTTGTCTGAGGAATCAATGAACTTTTTAGTAAATTGATCCTCCAACCATGATCTTGAAGAAACAACACAAGTCGATTCGTATGAGATTCTGCTAAATGTGAAGACTGAGCAAGTACCAAGATATCGTCCAAATAAGGAAATACCACAATACCCCGTTCTCTGATTACAGACAGGGCACCGAGAACCTTTGTAAAAATTCTTGGAGCTGTTGCTAGGCCAAATGGCAGAGCCACAAACTGGTAATGCTTGTCTAGGAACAAGAATCTCAGAAACTGATAATGATCTGGATGAATCGGAATATGCAGATATGCATCCTGTAAATCTATTGTAGACATATAATGCCCTTGCTGAACAAAAGGCAGGATAGTCCTTACAGTTACCATTTTGAATGTTGGTATCCTTACATAACGATTCAATATTTTTAGATCCAGAACTGGTCTGAAGGAATTCTCCTTCTTTGGTACAATGAAGAGATTTGAATAAAACCCCAGCCCCTGTTCCAGAACTGGAACTGGCATAATTACTCCAGCCAACTCTAGATCTGAAACACATTTCAGAAATGCTTGAGCCTTCGCTGGATTTACTGGACACGGGAAAGAAAAAATCTCTTTGCAGGAGGCCTTATCTTGAAGCCAATTCTGTACCCTTCTGAAACAATATTCTGAATCCAAAGATTGTGAACGGAATTGATCCAAATTCCTTTGAAAAAACGTAATCTGCCCCTACCAGCTGAGCTGGAATGAGGGCCGCACCTTCATGTGGACTTAGGAGCTGGCTTTGATTTTCTAAAAGGCTTGGATTTATTCCAGACTGGAGATGGTTTCCAAACTGATACCGCTCCCGAGGATGAAGGATCAGGCTTCTAAAACGATTATTAGACCTAAATTTACCTTTAGATTTTTTATCCTGTGGTAAAAAAGTTCCTTTCCCTCCAGTAACAGTTGAGATAATGGAATCCAACTGAGAACCAAATAATTTATTACCCTGGAAAGAAAGGGAAAGCAGAGTAGACTTAGAAGACATATCAGCATTCCAAGTTTTAAGCCATAAAGCTTTTCTAGCTAAAATAGCTAGAGACATATACCTGACATCAACTCTAATGATATCAAAGATGGCATCACAAATAAAATTATTAGCATGTTGAAGAAGATTAATAATGCTATGAGAATTGTGATCTGTTACTTGTTGCGCTAAAGCTTCCAACCAAAAAGTTGAAGCTGCAGCAACATCCGCCAAAGATATAGCAGGTCTAAGAAGATTACCTGAACACAAGTAAGCTTTTCTTAGAAAGGATTCAATTTTCCTATCTAAAGGATCCTTAAAGGAAGTACCATCTGCCGTAGGAATGGTAGTACGCTTAGCAAGAGTAGAGACAGCCCCATCAACCTTAGGGATTTTGTCCCAAAATTCTAATCTGTCAGATGGCACAGGATATAATTGCTTAAAACGTTTAGAAGGAGTAAATGAATTACCCAAATTATTCCATTCCCTGGAAATTACTTCAGAAATAGCACCAGGAACAGGAAAAACTTCTGGAATAACTACAGGAGATTTAAAAACCTTATCTAAACGTTTAGATTTAGTATCAAGAGGACCAGAATCCTCTATTTCTAAAGCAATTAGTACTTCTTTAAGTAAAGAACGAATAAATTCCATTTTAAATAAATATGAAGATTTATCAGCATCAACCTCTGAGACAGAATCCTCTGAACCAGAAGAGCCATTATCAGAATCAGAATGATGATGTTCATTTAAAAATTCATCTGAAAAATGAGAAGTTTTAAAAGACTTTTTACGTTTACTAGAAGGAGGAATAACAGACATAGCCTTCTTAATGGATTTAGAAACAAAATCTCTTATGTTATCAGGAACACTCTGAGTATTAGATGTTGATGGAACAGCAACAGGTAATGTAACTTTACTAAAGGAAATATTATCTGCATTAACAAGTTTGTCATGACATTCAATACAAACAACAGCTGGAGGAACAGCTACCAAAAGTTTACAGCAGATACACTTAGCTTTGGTAGCTCCAGCACCAGGCAGCGATTTTCCAGAAGTATCTTCTGACTCAGCTTCAACATGGGACATCTTGCAATATGTAATAGAAAAAACAACATATAAAGCAAAATTGATCAAATTCATTAAATGACAGTTTCAGGAATGGGAAAAAATGCCAGTAAACAAGCTTCTAGCAACCAGAAGCAATAAAAAGTGAGACTTAAATAATGTGGAGACAAAAGTGACGCCCATTTTTTTTTAGCGCCAAATAAGACGCCCACATTATTTGGCGCCTAAATGCTTTTGGCGCCAAAAATGACGCCACATCCGGAACGCCAACATTTTTGGCTCAAAAGAACGTCAAAAATGACGCAACTCCCGGCGACACGTATGACGCCGGAAACAGAAAAAAAAATTTTGCGCCAAAAAAGTCCGCGCCAAGAATGACGCAATAAAATGAAGCATTTTCAGCCCCCGCGAGCCTAACAGCCCACAGGGAAAAGTCAAATTTTTTAAGGTAAGAAAAAAATTGTTTTATTCAAATGCATTATCCCAAATATGAAACTGACTGTCTGAAAATAAGGAATGTTGAACATCCTGAGTCAAGGCAAATAAATGTTTGAATACATATATTTAGAACTTTATAAAAAAGTGCCCAACCATAGCTTAGAGTGTCACAGAAAATAAGACTTACTTACCCCAGGACACTCATCTACATGTTGTAGAAAGCCAAACCAGTACTGAAACGAAAATCAGCAGAGGTAATGGTATATATTTAAGAGTATATCGTCGATCTGAAAAGGGAGGTAAGAGATTAATCTCTATGACCGATAACAGAGAACCTATGAAATAGACCCCGTAGAAGGAGATCATTAGATTCAAATAGGCAATACTCTCCTCACATCCCTCTGACATTCACTGCACGCTGAGAGGAAAACCGGGCTCCAACCTGCTGCGGAGCGCATATCAACGTAGAATCTAGCACAAACTTACTTCACCAAAGTTTGTAAAACTGATTTGTGGGTGTGGTGAGGGGTGTATTTGTAGGCATTTTGAGGTTTGGGAAACTTTGCCCCTCCTGGTAGGAATGTATATCCCATACGTCACTAGCTCATGGACTCTTGCTAATTACATGAAAGAAAAGTAGATCCTTTAGGCTTAGCCTTCTTATCCTGCGCTAGGAAAGCTCCCTTGCCTCCCGTAACCGTGGATATAATCAAATCCAATCCTGGACCAAACAGGATCTTTCCTTGAAAAGGCAAGAACAGCCTCGCCTTAGAGGTCATGTCCGCAGACCAAGATTTTAGCCACTGAGCCCTGCGCGCTAAAACAGAAAACCCTGACACCTTAGCATTCAGGCGAATAATTTGCATATTGGCCTCACAGATGAAAGAATTGGCGATCTTCAGAGCCTTAATCTTCTCCTGTATCTCGTAGGGGAAAAGGAAGAACCTAATTGCTCCCATTCGTTCTTAATATTAGCCATCTTAACGGGAACCGGGAAAGCCTGGGGTACTACCCTGTCCTTGTATACCTTGTCAAGCTTAGGAATCCAAGGTTCCTCCGGTATCTTAGGTTCCGGAACCTCCATAGTAGCAAGCACCTGCGTGGCAGAAAGCGCAAATTCTCCATCCTAAACCTATAACCAGGATCCTCCGCCGCCGGAGGTTTAGATGACATGGACTCCGACCCAGAAGGGGCCTCCTACGAAGAGTTGGAGTGGGCCTCGTCCTTGTATAGAGCCTCTGGATCTCCCATCAGCGAGGACAAACCCTGGGCCGGGCCGCTATGATAAACCCTACGCTTGCGCATAGCAGAACGTGTAAGGCATGGATCACTTTAGAAACCGCCGATTCCAGTTGGTCTGCAAAGTCTGACGGCCCACAAATCTCTCCCAAAGGAGTAACGGTTGGACCCCGGGGTGCTGCATGTGCAATCGGAGATGAATGTAGGGAACACACCTCCCGGGATGAAGAACCCTGAGGTGGACGGCTCAGTAGTACTAGACATCCGGTTACCTTTAGATGTAACTTTATCAAGGCATGTGGAACATAGTTGAGCAAGCTAATCTACCAGAACCTCCTCACAATAAAAACAGGAATGAGACTTTAGTAAGGAAGGAGAACCTTCTAACGCATTAGAGTCCTCCATCGCTTACGCGCTTGATTAGTCTAACTTTATTTATTAAAAGGCACCTTTATACCACCAATTGCCGGGGCACTCACCACCTCCTAGGACCCGGACTACAGAAACCGCTATGTCTCCTGCGCCACAGATCAACAGGAAGGATAGATAGCCACACCCAGTCACATGGAATGCCTTTCAGGACCGCCCCTGCACTAGGGAAAAACACGCCAAAAAATGGCCGCGCAAGTAACCTGAAAGTTTCACACATTGCCAGAACTCGCACATAGCACAGCAATGACACAATAAACAATATCGTGTATAACCCCCCTGTTCAATAATCCCCCTTCCAGGAATATTAACCCTTGATTCTATAAAGATAAAAAGGCGCCACACTGTGACCCTGTCTTCTATGTTATCATTATGAATAAAAAAAATGAAATGATCTTACCAGAATCTACGCTGTGGAACAGGAACACGGCCCTTCAAGTGTGACAGGTTAGTAGCCTCGCTCCTGACATGGACTTGAGTGAAGAAAGCAGGCAGCGAAACTCGTCAACGCTGATTGCTTATGGAGCTGTTAATGTGAGTCGAGATGGTTTCACAGAAAGACTCTCCCTGCATCTCCGGACTCTAACTTTCGCCCAGTCGAGACTGCTGGAGCTTCCTGAAACTCAAATGTATTTATATATTGTGCAGTACAATAGGCAAAGTACTGCATGACGTATATATACGTCCAATTGGGTGAAGGTGTTAAAGAAAGTAAAGGCTGGCAATATAGCCAATCAAATGCAGTACCAACATCCCTATAGACTCCTAGCAGTGCATGCTCCTGAGGCTGTGCTAATGAGTCTAAGAATCATGAGAGATGGCTTAGTGCATGACCAGTAGCGCTACAGGACCCTTACATCCATTAGCATGACCTCAGGAGTATGCACTGCTAGGAGTCTATAGGGCTGTTGGTACAGCATTTGATTGTCTATACCACCAGCCATTAATAACTTTTAAACTTTTAGTTTGCTTAATACATAGTTAAATAGATATATCATCTTTGAGTAATAGCATGCAGTTTTATTACAGTAGTGGTTTGCAGGTTAATACACCTATACAAAAGAAGTATGACAGTTATCTGGCTTCCTCTCAGACAGCTACTAGTATATGGTTGCACTTCATAGCAAAACACTTTTCTGAATATAAATGTATTTCTATAGTCTTTTGGCTCCCTCTGGTGGCACATTTTAATATTTATATTTCAGTGAAATATTTTTCCTTTGGATCTAACTAAGGCCCCGATTTTCAAAGATTCTCCAGCTTGGAGAGAAATTGTAGTTCAGACGTCACAAAGTCTGAACTGAATGTATTTTAAAAAGAAAAAGGGTGCAACTCTCCAGCACAGCGAGATCTCTCTCATTTATGTATGTGAAGCAGAGACAATAGGGTTGCCACCTCAGCCATGTTTTCCTGGACACTTATGAGTTACACATGCTGCAGGGGGTGCAGGGAGGAACATGTATTGTGTTTCTGGACAGCACTATTCATGTTTCTCCCTGCACACCCTGCAGCATGTGTAACTTATAAGTGTTCTGTATTTTAAGGGACAGGTGGCAACCCTAAGAGACAAGCCCAGTGCAATATAGCACTGTATGACATAAGAGTTTTGTTACACTTACACTTTGTGCATTGTATTTTATATTACTACACATTTCAGATTGGGTTCTTTCAGTATTACTACATTTAAGCTTTGCACTTTCCCATTTATATTTTAAAACATTAAAATTTTGATCTAGCAGTGATTTTACACATTCTGATTATGCTTCAAAACTTTCTTTGTTATTAATAACTTAGGTTCATACTTTTTATCTTTCTGTGTATCTTTTACAAATTACATTGCACTTTGTATTTTCTCTATTGTAAACTGACAGTTTCAGAAAGTGGGAGGGACAGGGCCGTTCCCTTGGTATGTCTGAAGCTCTCTCATAAGTCTTGTAAAATTTTGTAAGCCTTTTAAACAAGCTGGTCTCACTGATTTGTCTCATCAGCTGTATGCAGGTGAAGTTTGCTCAAAATTCACAATAGACTTATTTTAACTAACAGAAAAGTAATATATACTAAAATATAGACAAAAACAAGTTAAATTGTAGTGAAAACATTTGGAATTGATGCAAACAGAGCCTTTATATCAGAACCAGGGGTTCTCCAGTAACCTTCTCTCTCCCATGTGAATTTCTATCACATAGAGCTTCATTAGTTTCTATAGAAGGCATATCTCACCTCTCTGGGATTTCCAGGTTCCTCTCCTTTTCTTAGACCTAGATTTGGAGTTTGGCGGTAGCCGTGAAAACCAGCGTTAGAGGCTCCTAACGCTGGTTTTAGGCTACCGCGGGTATTTGGAGTCATTCAAAAAAGGGTCTAACGCTCACTTTTCAGCCGCGACTTTTCCATACCGCAGATCCCCTTACGTCAATTGCGTATCCTATCTTTTCAATGGGATCTTTCTAACTCCGGTATTTAGAGTCGTGTCTGAAGTGAGCGTTAGAAATCTAACGACAAAACTCCAGCCGCAGAAAAAAGTCAGTAGTTAAGAGCTTTCTGGGCTAACGCCGGTTCATAAAGCTCTTAACTACTGTACTCTAAAGTACACTAACACCCATAAACTACCTATGTACCCCTAAACCGAGGCCCCCCCACATCGCCGACACTCAAATACATTTTTTTAACCCCTAATCTGCCGACCGCCACCTACGTTATCCTTATGTACCCCTAATCTGCTGCCCTAACATCGCCGACCCCTATATTATATTTATTAACCCCTAACCTGCCCCCCACAACGTCGCAGCCAGCTACCTACAATAATTAAGCCCTAATCTGCCGACCGCAAAGAGCCGCTACCTACATTATAGCTATGTACCCCTAATCTGCTGCCCCTAACACCGCCGACCCCTATATTATATTTATTAACCCCTAATCTGCCCCCCTCAACGTCGCCTCCACCTGCCTACACTTATTAACCCCTAATCTGCCGACCGGACCTGAGCGCTACTATAATAAAGTTATTAACCCCTAATCCGCCTCACTAACCCTATAATAAATAGTATTAACCCCTAATCTGCCCTCCATAACATCGCCGACACCTAACTTCAATTATTAACCCCTAATCTGCCGACTGGAGCTCACCGCTATTCTAATAAATGTATTAACCCCTAAAGCTAAGTCTAACCCTAACACCCCCCTCAATTAAATATAATTTTAATCTAACTAAATTAATTAACTCTTATTAAATAAATTATTCCTATTTAAAGCTAAATACTTACCTGTAAAATAAATCCTAATATAGCTACAATATAAATTATAATTATATTATAGCTGTTTTAGGATTAATATTTATTTTACAGGTAACTTTGTAATTATTTTAACCAGGTACAATAGCTATTAAATAGTTAAGAACTATTTAATAGCTAAAATAGTTAAAATAATTACAAATTTACCTGTAAAATAAATCCTAACCTAAGTTACAATTAAACCTAACACTACACTATCAATAAATTAATTAAATACAATACCTACAAATAAATACATTTAAATAAACTAACTAAAGTACAAAAAATAAAAAAGAACTAAGTTACAAAAAATAAAAAAATATTTACAAACATTAGAAATATATTACAACAATTTTAAACTAATTACACCTACTCTAAGCCCCCTAATAAAATAACAAAGCCCCCCAAAATAAAAAAATGCCCTACCCTATTCTAAATTAATAAAGTTGAAAGCTCTTTTACCTTACCAGCCCTGAACAGGGCCCTTTGCGGGGCATGCCCCAAGAAGTTCAGCTCTTTTGCCTGTAAAAAAAAACATACAATACCCCCCCCAACATTACAACCCACCACCCACATACCCCTAATCTAACCCAAACCCCCGGGGCAGAAGAGGTCTTCCATCCGATTGAAGTCTTCATCCAAGAGGCATCTTCTATCGTCATCCATCCGGAGCGGAGCGGCAGCATCCTGAAGACCTCCGACGCGGAACATCCATCCTGGCCGACGACTGAACGACGAATGACGGTTCCTTTAAATGACGTCATCCAAGATGGCGTCCCTCGAATTCCGATTGGCTGATAGGATTCTATCAGCCAATCGGAATTAAGGTAGGAATATTCTGATTGGCTGATGGAATCAGCCAATCAGAATCAAGTTCAATCCGATTGGCTGATCCAATCAGCCAATCAGATTGAGCTTGCATTCTATTGGCTGTTCTGATCAGCCAATAGAATTCGAGCTCAATCTGGTTGGCTGAATCAATCAGCCAATCAGATTTTTCCTACCTTAATTCCGATTGGCTATCAGCCAATTGGAATTCGAGGGACGCCATTTAAAGGAACCGTCATTCGTCGTTCAGTCGTCGGCCAGGATGGATGTTCCGCGTCGGAGGTCTTCAGGATGCTGCCGCTCCGCTCCGGATGGATGACGATAGAAGATGCCTCTTGGATGAAGACTTCAATCGGATGGAAGACCTCTTCTGCCCCGCTTGGATGAAGACTTCTACCGGATGGTTGACCTCTTCTTGCTCCACTTGGATGAAGAATTTGGCTCGGCTGGGTGAAGATGACTCAAGGTAGGGAGATCTTCAGGGGCTTAGTGTTAGGTTTATTTAAGGGGGGTTTGGGTTAGATTAGGGGTATGTGGGTGGTGGGTTGTAATGTTGGGGGGGGGTATTGTATGTTTTTTTTTTACAGGCAAAAGAGCTGAACTTCTTGGGGCATGCCCCGCAAAGGGCCCTGTTCAGGGCTGGTAAGGTAAAAGAGCTTTGAACTTTAGTAATTTAGAATAGGGTAGGGCATTTTTTTATTTTGGGGGGCTTTGTTATTTTATTAGGGGGCTTAGAGTAGGTGTAATTAGTTTAAAATTGTTGTAATATATTTCTAATGTTTGTAAATATTTTTTTATTTTTTGTAACTTAGTTCTTTTTTATTTTTTGTACTTTAGTTAGTTTATTTCATTGTATTTATTTGTAGGAATTGTATTTAATTTATTTATTGATAGTGTAGTGTTAGGTTTAATTGTAGATAATTATAGGTATTTTATTTAATTAATTTATTGATAGTGTAGTGTTAGGTTTAATTGTAACTTAGGTTAGGATTTATTTTACAGGTAAATTTGTAATTATTTTAACTATTTTAGCTATTAAATAGTTCTTAACTATTTAATAGCTATTGTACCTGGTTAAAATAATTACAAAGTTACCTGTAAAATAAATATTAATCCTAAAATAGCTATAATATAATTATAATTTATATTGTAGCTATATTAGGATTTATTTTACAGGTAAGTATTTAGCTTTAAATAGGAATAATTTATTTAATAAGAATTAATTAATTTCATTAGATTAAAATTATATTTAATTTAGGGGGGTGTTAGTGTTAGGGTTAGACTTAGCTTTAGGGGTTAATACATTTATTAGAATAGCGGTGAGCTCCAGTCGGCAGATTAGGGGTTAATAATTGAAGTTAGGTGTCGGCGATGTTAGGGAGGGCAGATTAGGGGTTAATACTGTTTATTATAGGGTTAGTGAGGCGAATTAGGGGTTAATAACTTTATTATAGTAGCGCTCAGGTCCGGTCGGCAGATTAGGGGTTAATAAGTGTAGGCAGGTGAAGGCGACGTTGTGGGGGGCAGATTAGGGGTTAATAAATATAATATAGGGGTCTGCGGTGTTAGGGGCAGCAGATTAGGGGTACATAGGGATAATGTAAGTAGCAGCGGTTTACGGAGCGGCAGATTAGGGGTTAATAATAATATGCAGGGGTCAGCGATAGCGGGGGCGGCAGAATAGGGGTTAATAAGTGTAAGGTTAGGGGTGTTTAGACTCGGGGTACATGTTAGAGTGTTAGGTGCAGACGTAGGAAGTGTTTCCCCATAGCAAACAATGGGGCTGCGTTAGGAGCTGAACGCGGCTTTTTTGCAGGTGTTAGGTTTTTTTTCAGCTCAAAACAGCCCTATTGTTTCCTATGGGGGAATCGTGCACGAGCACGTTTTTGAGGCTGGCCGCGTCCGTAAGCAACTCTGGTATCGAGAGTTGCAGTTGCGTTAAATATGCTATACGCTCCTTTTTTTGAAGCCTAACGCAGCCATTCTGTGGACTCTCAATACCAGAGTTATTTTAAAGGTGCGGCCAGAAAAAAGCCAGCGTTAGCTACGCGGGTCGTTACCGACAAAACTCTAAATCTAGCCGTTAGACAATTCAGTGAGTTCTGCCCCTGTGAAGTCAGCACTATAATCTCTCTCTCCACACAAGAGAATGTTTGATTACCTGGCCCATAGAAAATAATGACACTCTCTGGGAAACTGAAGCTGACAGTTTTTCAGTGTTAATTTAAATAAAAGACAGGCAAAGTGCAATCTAATCTATAAAAGATATATATATATATATATATATATATATATATATATATATATATATATATATATATCACACAGAGAAAACCCAGCACTCACTTACAAGCTCTCAGCTAAGATTTAAAAGCAAAAATGGAAAGGTTAGTCACCGCATCTGGCCAAATGGGACAAGCTCAGGTACCACGTCAAGGTCCTCTCCAATACCTGAGACCCTAAAACAGCCACACAATGCAAGCTTTCAAATCCAAACAAACTGAAAACAAGGGAAGGGTGCACAGGAATATGTAACTACCCTAGAAATATACAAAACACGGAAGGGAACTGCACTCTCATACCGGACCGGGTACACATCCCATGACCCTGCAACATGCTCAGCCCTGGGTGCCACTGGCACTCACAGGAAGCTGTGCTGTCCCCAGAGCCACAAGCAGTTAACCCCAGACAGGTCTGGGTTCAAGAACCATAGGGAAAATTACAAAACAAATTAATACAACACACAGAGAAAACCCAGCACTCACTTACAAGCTCTCAGCTAAGATTTAAAAGCAAAAATGGAAAGGTTAGTCACCGCATCTGGCCAAATGGGACAAGCTCAGGTACCACGTCAAGGTCCTCTCCAATACCTGAGACCCTAAAACAGCCACACAATGCAAGCTTTCAAATCCAAACAAACTGAAAACAAGGGAAGGGTGCACAGGAATATGTAACTACCCTAGAAATATACAAAACACGGAAGGGAACTGCACTCTCATACCGGACCGGGTACACATCCCATGACCCTGCAACATGCTCAGCCCTGGGTGCCACTGGCACTCACAGGAAGCTGTGCTGTCCCCAGAGCCACAAGCAGTTAACCCCAGACAGGTCTGGGTGCAAGAACCATAGGGAAAATTACAAAACAAATTAATACAACACACAGAGAAAACCCAGCACTCACTTACAAGCTCTCAGCTAAGATTTAAAAGCAAAAATGGAAAGGTTAGTCACCGCATCTGGCCAAATGGGACAAGCTCAGGTACCACGTCAAGGTCCTCTCCAATACCTGAGACCCTAAAACAGCCACACAATGCAAGCTTTCAAATTCAAACAAACTGAAAACAAGGGAAGGGTGCACAGGAATATGTAACTACCCTAGAAATATACAAAACACGGAAGGGAACTGCACTCTCATACCGGACCGGGTACACATCCCATGACCCTGCAACATGCTCAGCCCTGGGTGCCACTGACACTCACAGGAAGCTGTGCTGTCCCCAGAGCCACAAGCAGTTAACCCCAGACAGGTCTGGGTGCAAGAACCATAGGGAAAATTACAAAACAAATTAATACAACACACAGAGAAAACCCAGCACTCACTTACAAGCTCTCAGCTAAGATTTAAAAGCAAAAATGGAAAGGTTAGTCACCGCATCTGGCCAAATGGGACAAGCTCAGGTACCACGTCAAGGTCCTCTCCAATACCTGAGACCCTAAAACAGCCACACAATGCAAGCTTTCAAATCCAAACAAACTGAAAACAAGGGAAGGGTGCACAGGAATATGTAACTACCCTAGAAATATACAAAACACGGAAGGGAACTGCACTCTCATACCGGACCGGGTACACATCCCATGACCCTGCAACATGCTCAGCCCTGGGTGCCACTGGCACTCACAGGAAGCTGTGCTGTCCCCAGAGCCACAAGCAGTTAACCCCAGACAGGTCTGGGTGCAAGAACCATAGGGAAAATTACAAAACAAATTAATACAACACACAGAGAAAACCCAGCACTCACTTACAAGCTCTCAGCTAAGATTTAAAAGCAAAAATGGAAAGGTTAGTCACCGCATCTGGCCAAATGGGACAAGCTCAGGTACCACGTCAAGGTCCTCTCCAATACCTGAGACCCTAAAACAGCCACACAATGCAAGCTTTCAAATCCAAACAAACTGAAAACAAGGGAAGGGTGCACAGGAATATGTAACTACCCTAGAAATATACAAAACACGGAAGGGAACTGCACTCTCATACTGGACCTGGTACACATCCCATGACCCTGCAACATGCTCAGCCCTGGGTGCCACTGGCACTCACAGGAAGCTGTGCTGTCCCCAGAGCCACAAGCAGTTAACCCCAGACAGGTCTGGGTGCAAGAACCATAGGGAAAATAACAAAACAAATTAATACAACACACAGAGAAAACCCAGCACTCACTTACAAGCTCTCAGCTAAGATTTAAAAGCAAAAATGGAAAGGTTAGTCACCGCATCTGGCCAAATGGGACAAGCTCAGGTACCACGTCAAGGTCCTCTCCAATACCTGAGACCCAAAAACAGCCACACAATGCAAGCTTTCAAATCCAAACAAACTGAAAACAAGGGAAGGGTGCACAGGAATATGTAACTACCCTAGAAATATACAAAACACGGAAGGGAACTGCACTCTCATACCGGACCGGGTACACATCCCATGACCCTGCAACATGCTCAGCCCTGGGTGCCACTGGCACACACAGGAAACTGTGCTGTCCCCAGAGCCACAAGCAGTTAACCCCAGACAGGTCTGGGTGCAAGAACCATAGGGAAAATTACAGGTATTGGAGAGGACCTTGACGTGGTACCTGAGCTTGTCCCATTTGGCCAGATGCGGTGACTAACCTTTCCATTTTTGCTTTTAAATCTTAGCTGAGAGCTTGTAAGTGAGTGCTGGGTTTTCTCTGTGTGTTGTATTAATTTGTTTTGTAATTTTCCCTATGGTTCTTGCACCCAGACCTGTCTGGGGTTAACTGCTTGTGGCTCTGGGGACAGCACAGCTTCCTGTGAGTGCCAGTGGCACCCAGGGCTGAGCATGTTGCAGGGTCATGGGATGTGTACCCGGTCCAGTATGAGAGTGCAGTTCCCTTCCGTGTTTTGTATATTTCTAGGGTAGTTACATATTCCTGTGCACCCTTCCCTTGTTTTCAGTTTGTTTGGATTTGAAAGCTTGCATTGTGTGGCTGTTTTAGGGTCTCAGGTATTGGAGAGGACCTTGACGTGGTACCTGAGCTTGTCCCATTTAGCCAGATGCGGTGACTAACCTTTCCATTTTTGCTTTTAAATCTTAGCTAAGAGCTTGTAAGTGAGTGCTGGGTTTTCTCTGTGTGTTGTATTAATTTGTTTTGTAATTTTCCCTATGGTTCTTGCACCCAGACCTGTCTGGGGTTAACTGCTTGTGGCTCTGGGGACAGCACAGCTTCCTGTGAGTGCCAGTGGCACCCAGGGCTGAGCATGTTGCAGGGTCATGGGATGTGTACCCGGTCCGGTATGAGAGTGCAGTTCCCTTCCGTGTTTTGTATATTTCTAGGGTAGTTACATATTCCTGTGCACCCTTCCCTTGTTTTCAGTTTGTTTGGATTTGAAAGCTTGCATTGTGTGGCTGTATTAGGGTCTCAGGTATTGGAGAGGACCTTGACGTGGTACCTGAGCTTGTCCCATTTGGCCAGATGCGGTGACTAACCTTTCCATTTTTGCTTTTAAATCTTAGCTGAGAGCTTGTAAGTGAGTGCTGGGTTTTCTCTGTGTGTTGTATTAATTTGTTTTGTAATTTTCCCTATGGTTCTTGCACCCAGACCTGTCTGGGGTTAACTGCTTGTGGCTCTGGGGACAGCACAGCTTCCTGTGAGTGCCAGTGGCACCCAGGGCTGAGCATGTTGCAGGGTCATGGGATGTGTACCCGGTCCGGTATGAGAGTGCAGTTCCCTTCCGTGTTTTGTATATTTCTAGGGTAGTTACATATTCCTGTGCACCCTTCCCTTGTTTTCAGTTTGTTTGATTTTGAAAGCTTGCATTGTGTGGCTGTTTTAGGGTCTCAGGTATTGGAGAGGACCTTGACGTGGTACCTGAGCTTGTCCCATTTGGCCAGATGCGGTGACTAACCTTTCCATTTTTGCTTTTAAATCTTAGCTGAGAGCTTGTAAGTGAGTGCTGGGTTTTCTCTGTGTGTTGTATTAATTTGTTTTGTAATTTTCCCTATGGTTCTTGCACCCAGACCTGTCTGGGGTTAACTGCTTATGGCTCTGGGGACAGCACAGCTTCCTGTGAGTGCCAGTGGCACCCAGGGCTGAGCATGTTGCAGGGTCATGGGATGTGTACCCGGTCCGGTATGAGAGTGCAGTTCCCTTCCGTGTTTTGTATATTTCTAGGGTAGTTACATATTCCTGTGCACCCTTCCCTTGTTTTCAGTTTGTTTGGATTTGAAAGCTTGCATTGTGTGGCTGTTTTAGGGTCTCAGGTATTGGAGAGGACCTTGACGTGGTACCTGAGCTTGTCCCATTTGGCCAGATGCGGTGACTAACCTTTCCATTTTTGCTTTTAAATCTTAGCTGAGAGCTTGTAAGTGAGTGCTCAGTTTTCTCTGTGTGTTGTATTAATTTGTTTTGTAATTTTCCCTATGGTTCTTGCACCCAGACCTGTCTGGGGTTAACTGCTTGTGGCTCTGGGGACAGCACAGCTTCCTGTGAGTGCCAGTGGCACCCAGGGCTGAGCATGTTGCAGGGTCATGGGATGTGTACCCGGTCCAGTATGAGAGTGCAGTTCCCTTCCGTGTTTTGTATATTTCTAGGGTAGTTACATATTCCTGTGCACCCTTCCCTTGTTTTCAGTTTGTTTGGATTTGAAAGCTTGCATTGTGTGGCTGTTTTAGGGTCTCAGGTATTGGAGAGGACCTTGACGTGGTACCTGAGCTTGTCCCATTTGGCCAGATGCGGTGACTAACCTTTCCATTTTTGCTTTTAAATCTTAGCTGAGAGCTTGTAAGTGAGTACTGGGTTTTCTCTGTGTGTTGTATTAATTTGTTTTGTAATTTTCCCTATGGTTCTTGCACCCAGACCTGTCTGGGGTTAACTGCTTATGGCTCTGGGGACAGCACAGCTTCCTGTGAGTGCCAGTGGCACCCGGGGCTGAGCATGTTGCAGGGTCATGGGATGTGTACCCGGTCCGGTATGAGAGTGCAGTTCCCTTCCGTGTTTTGTATATTTCTAGGGTAGTTACATATTCCTGTGCACCCTTCCCTTGTTTTCAGTTTGTTTGGATTTGAAAGCTTGCATTGTGTGGCTGTTTTAGGGTCTCAGGTATTGGAGAGGACCTTGACGTGGTACCTGAGCTTGTCCCATTTGGCCAGATGCGGTGACTAACCTTTCCATTTTTGCTTTTAAATCTTAGCTGAGAGCTTGTAAGTGAGTGCTGGGTTTTCTCTGTGTGTTGTATTAATTTGTTTTGTAATTTTCCCTATGGTTCTTGCACCCAGACCTGTCTGGGGTTAACTGCTTGTGGCTCTGGGGACAGCACAGCTTCCTGTGAGTGCCAGTGGCACCCAGGGCTGAGCATGTTGCAGGGTCATGGGATGTGTACCCGGTCCGGTATGAGAGTGCAGTTCCCTTCCGTGTTTTGTATATTTCTAGGGTGGTTACATATTCCTGTGCACCCTTCCCTTGTTTTCAGTTTGTTTGGATTTGAAAGCTTGCATTGTGTGGCTGTTTTAGGGTCTCAGGTATTGGAGAGGACCTTGACGTGGTACCTGAGCTTGTCCCATTTGGCCAGATGCGGTGACTAACCTTTCCATTTTTGCTTTTAAATCTTAGCTGAGAGCTTGTAAGTGAGTGCTGGGTTTTCTCTGTGTGTTGTATTAATTTGTTTTGTAATTTTCCCTATGGTTCTTGCACCCAGACCTGTCTGGGGTTAACTGCTTGTGGCTCTGGGGACAGCACAGCTTCCTGTGAGTGCCAGTGGCACCCAGGGCTGAGCATGTTGCAGGGTCATGGGATGTGTACCCGGTCCGGTATGAGAGTGCAGTTCCCTTCCTTGTTTTGTATATTTCTAGGGTAGTTACATATTCCTGTGCACCCTTCCCTTGTTTTCAGTTTGTTTGGATTTGAAAGCTTGCATTGTGTGGCTGTTTTAGGGTCTCAGGTATTGGAGAGGACCTTGATGTGGTACCTGAGCTTGTCCCATTTGGCCAGATGCGGTGACTAACCTTTCCATTTTTGCTTTTAAATCTTAGCTGAGAGCTTGTAAGTGAGTGCTGGGTTTTCTCTGTGTGTTGTATTAATTTGTTTTGTAATTTTCCCTATGGTTCTTGCACCCAGACCTGTCTGGGGTTAACTGCTTGTGGCTCTGGGGACAGCACAGCTTCCTGTGAGTGCCAGTGGCACCCAGGGCTGAGCATGTTGCAGGGTCATGGGATGTGTACCCGGTCCAGTATGAGAGTGCAGTTCCCTTCCGTGTTTTGTATATTTCTAGGGTAGTTACATATTCCTGTGCACCCTTCCCTTGTTTTCAGTTTGTTTGGATTTGAAAGCTTGCATTGTGTGGCTGTTTTAGGGTCTCAGGTATTGGAGAGGACCTTGACGTGGTACCTGAGCTTGTCCCATTTGGCCAGATGCGGTGACTAACCTTTCCATTTTTGCTTTTAAATCTTAGCTGAGAGCTTGTAAGTGAGTGCTGGGTTTTCTCTGTGTGTTGTATTAATTTGTTTTGTAATTTTCCCTATGGTTCTTGCACCCAGACCTGTCTGGGGTTAACTGCTTGTGGCTCTGGGGACAGCACAGCTTCCTGTGAGTGCCAGTGGCACCCAGGGCTGAGCATGTTGCAGGGTCATGGGATGTGTACCCGGTCCGGTATGAGAGTGCAGTTCCCTTCCGTGTTTTATATATATATATATATATATAATATCCCAAGAGGTAGCAGCACTCACGGTAACACAGTCCTTTATTTAGCCTGCCCGGGGTGCTTTAAAGTAACAATATAGGCATCCAACAAGAAAAGCACTCACCGGGTCTTATCCAGCAAAAATCTTTTTAATATGTGACGTTTCGGGGTTGCCCCCGTCCTCAGACAACAGTTACAGGTATATACATTTACTCACCTTATATACACAAACAAACCCGCTCCCAAGTGTGATCCCGCCGGCGGCGTACCGGAAGTGAGTTGCCGCGCGTAGAGCCCTACGTCACCGGTTACCATAGCAACCAGGACGCCACCCGGCGGAATCCTAGTTAAAAAATTGGAAACATAAAAAGTGCATTATACAGAATGGCTGTAGGAATAGATGTCTGCTAGCAAAATAATCTGTCATGATATCCTGCTAGTCTTAAATACCAAAAACGGGGAAATGATTTTTTCTTTATCCTAACACCGTAACTAACAGCAGGAGCTATATGGATTACTTAATATATATTCTATTAGGGCTTCTGGCCACTAAATCTACAGCAAAACAAACTATGTGAGTCCATGCATCTAGGTTCAGAAAAAACAAAAAACAAACAAAGCATAAATAAATATAGAAAACAAAAAATAACCAAATAAGCCATAAACAATATATAGAATTAAATAAAGAGACAAACCAAAGAACGTGAAAAAAGTGAAAAAATATAATAAATAAAACAAAAACAAAAAACGAAAACAAATATTAAAAAAGTTAAAAAATATATAAAGGTATAAAAGCAGGAGAAGAAACAAAAAAAGAAAAGGAAAAAAGAGAGAAGAACCAAGAGACATGTAACAAGAGGGTATCAGAAAGAGGTATCCTACAAAAAGCAATGCCAATCTAAGTTGACATTCAGGCCCCTGGGGGCCATGGTGCCAAGATTGTAAATCCATTTGGATTCACGCTGTAGTAGTATTCTACCCCTGTCACCCCCTCTAGTAAGAGGGGGCACATGATCAATGATAATATATTTTAGATCAGCAACTGAATGTTTTAATAGGGCAAAATGCCTGGCCACTGGTTGGTCAGAGTCACCACGATCAATAGCTGCTCTTATTGCTGATCTGTGGTTGGCCATTCTTGTACGAAGGTCGTCCACAGTTTTTCCCACATAGAACAAACCGCATACACAGTGTAACAAATACACTATGTATTTGGTTGTACATGTGACCCGATGTCTGATGCTGTAAGTCCTATTTTTGTAGGGATGTCTGAACACTTTACCAGTTGTTAGTCCATTGCATGTTGTACATCCTAAGCAGCGATAACAGCCAGGTTTAGATTGCAACCAGGTCTCTTTCATATAACTCCCCCTGGGATCCGTCTTGACAAGTTGGTCTCTTAAAGACCTCGCTCTCCGATATCCCATTCTAGGTGGTGCTGTCCCCTCAAACGGTAGATCCGGGTCTGAAGATATAAGAGACCAGTGTTTGCGTATACTCTCCGCTATGGCTGGTTTATCAACATCAAATGTTGTGGAGAACGTCATTCTATTATCTTCCAAAGATGTTTCCTTGTAAATCAGTAGATCCTCCTGTTGTAGCTTCAATGTATCCATCTTCTGTATTATTAGATCTTGTTTATGGTACCCCCTCTGGATGAAACGTGATTCCATAATATGCATTTGTTGTTCCCGAAGATCAGCCATGGTATTGTTCCTTGCTGTTCTCTTGAATTGCGATAGAGGAAGAGCACGTTTGAGGGCTGGAGGATGGCAGCTATGGGCATGTAGTAAAGAATTACGGTCTGTTTCTTTTGTATATAGTGTCGTGCACAGTCGACCTTCTTTCTTAAAAATTCTCAGGTCCAAAAAATCCACACTCGAGTTGTTGTACGTCAGTTTGAATTTAATATTTGGATGTGCTGCATTGACACTTGTAAACCATACTAGTAAATCTTCCTCTGTACCATGCCATATCAGGAAAAGATCATCTATATACCTTTTATAATGGGAAATTCTGTCATCCTGGAATAATGTTGTTCCTTTCGTTTCGAATTCTGCCATGAACAGGTTGGCATATGTGGGTGCCACATTTGACCCCATGGCGGTCCCCGCAATTTGCAGGTAAAATTCTTTCTCGAAACGAAAGTAATTCATCTCCAAGCATGCTGATAAGAGTTCCTGGATTGCATCAATAGGTGGACCCACATATGGATATTTGGCCAATTGTCTACATACTGCCACTATCCCCTCATTGTGAGGTATTATTGTATATAAGCTGGTCACGTCCATAGTGACCAGCAAGGTATCCCCTTGTATATCAGTGATGGTGCTGAGTATTCTTATCATTGCACTTGAATCCAGGAGGAAAGAATCCATACTCCTAACCAGTGGTTGGAGTATATTGTCCAAATAGATAGCAATTGGCTGAAGCAGTGAGCCTATAGCCGAGACTATAGGTCTCCCTGGGGGGGTTTTCATATCCTTGTGGATCTTTGGTAGAGTATAGATTACAGGTACTCTTGGATGTTGTACTGTCATAAAACCCAGGGCGTCACCATCTATATAGCTGGTCTCATGCAAGTGTTGAAGCATGTTGTCAAGTTTTCTTTTATATATACTTGTGGGATCACCTCTGAGTTTTGTGTAGGTATCTTTATCCATCAATTGTCGTATAATTTCAGCCCTGTAATTAGTATAGTTTTGAACGACAATGGCACCCCCTTTGTCCGCTTCCCTTAGAGTTATGGAAGTGTTGTTTTGTAGGTCAATGAGGGCGCTTCTTTCGTCTTTGGTCAGATTGTGTCTATACCGACTCTTTCTTTGATGTGACCTTAGAGTATCCTGTTGTACCATCCTGGAGAAGGTTCTTATAGAAGGGTTATAGCTTGTAGGGTCAAATTTACTTTTCTCTTTGAATATCTTTTTCGGTTGTTCTTGATAATCCTTGAAGTATTCTTTTAGTCTCAAATTCCTTGAGAACTTCTGGATATCTATAAATAGTCCAAAGTCATCACACTTGACAGTTGGTATAAATGACAAGCCCTTATTTAAAACCCTTCTCTCATTCTCGGTTAGTACATGATTACTTAGATTGACAACTAGGTCCTCCTTGGCCGGCCTCTCCTGGGGGGTCTGGGCGGTAGACTTGAACCCCCCCCGCCTTGTGTGGTTCCTCGTCCTTCCCCGTTTTTTGATCTAGTTGTCATACCACTTCTGTAGTCATTATGCATCTGTGTAGTGGTACCGGTCGTCGTATTGCCATCAGAGTCAGTGCTATTGCCTGAGCTGTCCACTGTATCCATAGGTCTTCTTCTATTGTATCTGTGGCGCCATTGTCTATTTGTGCGATATTGTGCTCTTTCATCGGGACCCAATTGCCATCTATAGACACTCTTATTTTTATAGTCATTGGTCACGTCTTCTAGTTTGCGATTTTTGAATGTAATCAGCTCGTCCTCATACTTTTTTATATCCTCTTTTAGTTTGCCAAGCCAATTTTGTTCCCTCTCAGCTTCCAATACCGGCATATATTGGTCCTCATATTTGGATATTTCTATCTTACTTACTTCCAGAAGCCTGGAAACCTCCTGTATTACAAGTAATATCAGGTCTAGGGAGCACTTATTGAGTATATTACACCATTTAATGCAAAAATCAGGATTGTTCCTGCCTATCGTTGGGACATTCCTGATGCGGAAGCCCCTAGGAATGAATTTCTTACGGTGATACTCAGATAAGTATGCTCCATGTAATGCATAGTCAATATCTTTTTTCTTCATTTTGGCCAGTTTCTCATAAACATTTTTTGTTTGTTCTATAATGGCCCTCTGGGGTATTGCTGCAAAACGTATGCGAGATGCATCTTCTTCAGTAAAAAAGAATTCCTCTGCACCTTTTATTTCTTCCCCCAGATTCAATTCCTGTGTTGTTTCAATCCCCTCAGCCATGATGTATCAAAAAATCTTCAATTATTGGTCAATGCACAGTGTCCATAAAAACAAAGAAAATATGAAAATCCTCAGGAGTCACAGTCTGTATCTCAATATCAGCCGGGTGCTAATACAATAAAAATACAATATCCCAAGAGGTAGCAGCACTCACGGTAACACAGTCCTTTATTTAGCCTGCCCGGGGTGCTTTAAAGTAACAATATAGGCATCCAACAAGAAAAGCACTCACCGGGTCTTATCCAGCAAAAATCTTTTTAATATGTGACGTTTCGGGGTTGCCCCCGTCCTCAGACAACAGTTACAGGTATATACATTTACTCACCTTATATACACAAACAAACCCGCTCCCAAGTGTGATCCCGCCGGCGGCGTACCGGAAGTGAGTTGCCGCGCGTAGAGCCCTACGTCACCGGTTACCATAGCAACCAGGACGCCACCCGGCGGAATCCTAGTTAAAAAATTGGAAACATAAAAAGTGCATTATACAGAATGGCTGTAGGAATAGATGTCTGCTAGCAAAACAATCTGTCATGATATCCTGCTAGTCTTAAATACCAAAAACGGGGAAATGATTTTTTCTTTATCCTAACACCGTAACTAACAGCAGGAGCTATATGGATTACTTAATATATATTCTATTAGGGCTTCTGGCCACTAAATCTACAGCAAAACAAACTATGTGAGTCCATGCATCTAGGTTCAGAAAAAACAAAAAACAAACAAAGCATAAATAAATATAGAAAACAAAAAATAACCAAATAAGCCATAAACAATATATAGAATTAAATAAAGAGACAAACCAAAGAACGTGAAAAAAGTGAAAAAATATAATAAATAAAACAAAAACAAAAAACGAAAACAAATATTAAAAAAGTTAAAAAATATATAAAGGTATAAAAGCAGGAGAAGAAACAAAAAAAGAAAAGGAAAAAAGAGAGAAGAACCAAGAGACATGTAACAAGAGGGTATCAGAAAGAGGTATCCTACAAAAAGCAATGCCAATCTAAGTTGACATTCAGGCCCCTGGGGGCCATGGTGCCAAGATTGTAAATCCATTTGGATTCACGCTGTAGTAGTATTCTACCCCTGTCACCCCCTCTAGTAAGAGGGGGCACATGATCAATGATAATATATTTTAGATCAGCAACTGAATGTTTTAATAGGGCAAAATGCCTGGCCACTGGTTGGTCAGAGTCACCACGATCAATAGCTGCTCTTATTGCTGATCTGTGGTTGGCCATTCTTGTACGAAGGTCGTCCACAGTTTTTCCCACATAGAACAAACCGCATACACAGTGTAACAAATACACTATGTATTTGGTTGTACATGTGACCCGATGTCTGATGCTGTAAGTCCTATTTTTGTAGGGATGTCTGAACACTTTACCAGTTGTTAGTCCATTGCATGTTGTACATCCTAAGCAGCGATAACAGCCAGGTTTAGATTGCAACCAGGTCTCTTTCATATAACTCCCCCTGGGATATATACACACACACACTAGGTAATAAGCATGCCCAGAGGGCAGTCTATTTATTTTTTAAGCTACCAACTATCCCCCTAACCTAACACCCCTATAATTTAACCATAATTATATTTAAATTTTAAATTATTTTAAAATCTAAATTAATTAAACAAATACCTAAAATTGCTAGTTAAAAAAAAATTACAAAAAATAAAAAAAGCTAAAATTACAGAAAAATAAAACAATATTATCCAAAATAAAAAATAAAAATACTCCTGATCTAATACCCCCTTTAAAAACAAAAAACAAAATAAATCTAATGCTAAATAGTGATGTCGCGAACAGTTCGCCGGAGAACTGTTCCCGGCGATCTTAGCTTGTTCGCGTTCGCTGCGGCGGGCGAACATATGCAATGTTCGATCCGCCCCCTATTCGTCATCATTGAGGAAACTTTGACCCTGTATCTCACAGTCTGCAGACACATTTGAGCCAATCAGCAGCAGACACTCCCTCCCAGACCCTCCCAGCTCCTGGGCAGCAGCCATTTTAGATTCATTATGATCCTGCATTCTTAGTGAGAGGAGGTTTAGTGCTGCTGCTGCTGGTGATTTTATAGGGAAATAGATAACTAGGCTAGTGTATTCAGTGTCCACTACAGTCCTGAAGGACTCATCTAATCTCTGCTGTAAGGACAGCACCCCAAAAAGCCCTTTTTAGGGCTAGAACTTCAGTCTTTTATTTATTTTTATTTTTTAATTGCATTTGCCTGCCTGTCAGCCTGTGTGTGAGGCTCACAGCATATACTGTGCCTACTTGCTCACTGCCACCACTCATATCTGGTGTAACATTAGTGTAAATTTAAAAAAAAAAAACCTTTTACATCATTTTGCTAGTGTAATCTAATTTAATTTTCCATCAGGCCTGTGTGTCAGGCCCACATCATATACTGTGATTAATAGCTCTGTTTTCCACCACTTATATCTGGTGTAACATTAGTGTAAATTTAAAAAAAAAAAACTTTTACATCAGTCTGCTATTGTTATTTAATTTTAGTTGCCAGGCCAGCGTGCCACAAGTGCCAGCCTGTGTAAGAGCCTAAGGGAACATTAGTGTAAATTTAAAAAACAAAAACTTTTACATCAGTCTGCTATTGTTATTTAATTTTAGTTGCCAGGCCAGCGTGCCACTAATGCCAGCCTGTGTAAGGGCCTAAGGGAATATTAGTGTAATTTTTTTTGAAAGAAACTTTTACATCAGTCTGCTATTGTTATTTAATTTTAGTTGCCAGGCCAGCGTGCCACTAGTGCCAGCCTGTGTAAGGACCTAAGGGAACATTAGTGTAAATTTAAAAAAAACAACTTTTACATCAGTCTGCTAGTGTAATCTAATTTCAATTTCCATCAGGCCTGCGTGTCAGGCCCACAGCATATACTGTGCCTAATTGCTCTGTTTTCCACCACTTATATCTGGTGTAACATTAGTGTACATTTTTTTTAAAAAAACTTTTACATCAGTCTGCTATTGTTATTTAATTTTAGTTGCCAGGCCAGCGTGCCACTAGTGCCAGCCTGTGTGTCAGGCTCCCAGCATATACTGTGCCTACTTCCATCCTCAGTGCCACCACTCCTATCTGGTGTAACATTAGTTTAAATTTTGTAAAAAAAAAACCTTTTACATCAGTCTGCTAGTGTTATTTAATTGCAGTTGCCAGGCCAGCCTGCCACTAGTGCCAGCCTGTGTGTCAGGCTCCCAGCATATACTGTGCCTTCTTCCATCCTCAGTGCTACCACTCCTATCTGGTGTAACATTAGTGTATCTTTTTTAAAAATAAACTTTTACATCAGTCTTCTAGTGTTATTTAATTTTGTAACATTAGTGTAACTTTAAAAAAAAAAAAAACTTTTACATCAGTCTGCTAGTGTTATTTAATTGCAGTTGCCTGTCTGCCAGGCCCACTTTCCAACTAGTGCCACAAATCATATTTGTTATAACAGTAGTGTAAACATTTTAAATAAAAACTTTTTTGACTGTGAAACATCAGTCAGCTATTGTAATCTAATTGAAGTTGCCTGCCTGCCTGCCAGCGTGTTTGCCAGGCCCACTTGCCAACTAGTGCCACCACTCATATTTGTTATAACAGTAGTGTAAATATTTAATAAAAAACTTTTTTGACTGTGAAACATCAGTCTGCTATTGTAATCTAATTGAAGTTGCGTGTGTGCCAGGCCCACTTGCCAAGTTAGTGGCACCAGTCATATTTGTTGTAACAGTAGTGTAAATATTTAAAAAAAAAAAAACTTTTTTGACTGTGAAACATCATTCAGCTAGTGTAATCTAATTGCAGTTGCCTGCCTGCCAGCGTGTGTGCCAGTCCCACTTGCCAACTAGTTCCACCACTGATATTTGTTATAACAGTAGTGTAAATATTTTTTTTTTAAAAATTTGACTGTGAAACATCAGTCTGCTAGTGTAATCTAATTGAAGTTGCCTGCCTGCCAGCGTGTGTGCCAGGCCCACTTGCCAACTAGTGCCACCAATCAGATTTGTTGTAACAGTAGTGTAAATATTTTAAAAAAAAAATTTTTAGACAGTGAAATATCAGTCTGCTATTGTAATCTTATTGCATTTGCCTGCCTGCCAGCGTGTGTGCCAGGCCCACTTGCCAAGTTAGTGACACCACTCATATTTGTTGTAACAGAAGTTTAAATATTTAAAAAATAAACATTTTTGACTGTGAAACATCAGTCTGCTTTTTTGTGTCAGGCTCACAGCGTATACTGTGCCCACTTGCCCAGTGCCACCACTCATATCTTGTTTAATAGTAGTGTAAGTGTACATTTTAAAAAAAAACTTTTTGGATTGTGAAACATCAGTCTGCTTTTTTGTGTCCGGCTCACAGCGATACTGTGCCCACTTGCCCAGTGCCACCACTTAAATCTTGTTTAATATTAGTGTAAGTGTACATTTAAAAAAAAAAAAACTTTTTGGATTGTGAAACATCAGTCTGCATTTTTGTGTCAGGCTCACAGCATATACTGTGCCCACTTGCCCAGTGCCACCACTCATATTTTGTTTAATAGTAGTGTAAGTGTACATTTAAAAAAAAATGACAGGCAGAGGCAGGCCACCCCGCAGGTGCCATCGTGGTGCTATGATTCCCTTAGACCCTACAACTATGTACAGTGTTCAGAGGCCACGTGAGGAGGACCTAGTTGAATGGCTAACACAGGACACCCAATCTTCTACAGCTTCCACTCCTAACCTTGACGCACCATCCACTTCCAGCTTAGCTGCGGGCACCTCTCAAGTAACCAGTGCCACTCGCCCGCCTGCCGCCACCACCAACACTAGCACCACAGCCGCTTCACTTGATCTGTCAGAGGAGTTATTGACACATCAGTTGGAAGAAATGAGTGATGCGCAACCATCATTGACAGAGGATGTAGATAACAGTGATATGTCTCAGTCAGGCAGCATTACAGACATGGACGTACGGTGTGATGATGATGGTGATGTTGTACCCGCTGCTGCTTCCTTTGTTGATTTGTCAGATACAAGTGAAGCGGTTGATGATGATGCATCCGTGGATATCACGTGGGTGCCCGCTAGAAGAGAAGAAGAAGAGGGGGAAAGTTCAGATGGGGAGACAGAGAGGAGGAGGAGGAGACGAGTTGGAAGCAGGGGGAGGTCGTCGCAAGGAGCTAGTGGCACAGTCAGACAGCATGCATCGGCACCCGGGGTCAGCCAGACAGCACGCCAATCAACGCATGCTGTTGCCACCACCAGAATGCCGTCATCGCAGAGCTCAGCAGTGTGGCATTTTTTTGTGTGTCTGCCTCTGACAACAGCGATGCCATTTGCAACCTGTGCCAAAAGAAACTGAGTCGTGGAAAGTCCAACACCCACCTAGGTACAACTGCTTTGCGAAGGCACATGGTCTCACATCACAAACGCTGATGGGATGAACACATGAGTAGAAGCAGCACACAAACTCAAAGCCGCCATCCTCCTCCTGGTCCAGCATCTTCAACCACGTCAACCGCTGCTGTCCTCCTTGCCCCCTCTCAACCATCCGCCACTCAGTCTCTCTTACGTAGCAGTTCATGGTCATCTGCCCACATTCAGGTGTCTGTCAAGGACATGTTTGAGTGTAAGAAGCCAATTTCCCAAAGTCCCCTTGCCCGGTGTCTGACAGCTGGCTTGTCTGAACTCTTAGCCTGCCAGCTTTTACCATACAAGCTGGTGGAGTCTGAGGCGTTCAAAACATTTGTATCTATTGGGACACCGCAGTGGAAGGTACCCAGCCGAAATTTCTTTTCACAAAAGGCAATTCCCAACCTGTACTCAATTGTGCGAAAGGAAGTAATGGCATGTCTGGCACAAAGCGTTGGTGCAAGGGTCCATCTGACCACTGATAGCTGGTCTGCAAAGCGTGGTCAAGGCAGGTATATCACCTACACTGCGCATTGGGTAAACCTGCTGACGGCTGACAAGCATGGAATGTGTGGCTCTGCAGAGGAGTTGGTGACACCGCCACGACTTGCAGGCAGGCCTGCTGCTACCTCCTCTACTACTCCTACTCCATACTCTTCCATAACCTCTTCCTCGGCTGAGTCCTCTTCTGCTGCTGCGTCTTGCTCCACATCAACGGCACCTCCCCAGGTACTATTCAACATCCCCGATACGGCAGTGTCACGCCGTCTTGAGGTTGACTTGCCTGAAAGCCGAGAGTCACACCGCACCAGCACTCCTGTCCGCCCTGAACGCACAGGTGGATCAGTGGCTGACTCCGCACCAACTGGAGATTGGCAAAGTTTTTTCTGACAATGGAAGTAATTTGGTGGCGGCATTGAAATTGGGCAAGTTGACACATGTGCCGTGCTTGGCACATGTGTGTAATCTGATTGTACAATGCTTTGTGCATAAGTACCCAGGCTTACAGGACGTCCTGAAGCAGGCCAAGAAGGTGTGTGGCCATTTCAGGCGTTCCTACACGGCCATGGCGCACTTGTCCGATATCCAGCGGCGAAACAACCTGCCAGTGAGGCGCTTGATTTGCGACAGCCCGACATGGTGGAATTCAACACTCCTAATGTTCGACCGCCTGCTACAACAAGAAAAAGCTGTTAACGAGTATTTGTATGACCGGGGTGCTAGGACAGCCTCTGGGGAGCTGGGGATTTTTTTGCCACGTTACTGGACGCTCATGCGCAATGCCTGTAGGCTTATGCGTCCTTTTGAGGAGGTGACAAACCTAGTCAGTCGCACCGAAGGCACCATCAGCGACATCATACTATTTGTTTTCTTCCTGGAGCGTGCCCTGCGAAGAGTGCTGGATGAGCGTGAAGAGGAAGAGGAAGAGTTGTGGTCTCCATCACCACCAGAAACAGCCTTATCAGCATCGCTTGCTGGACCAGCGGCAACGCAGGAATAGGATTGTGAGGAAGAGGAGTCAGAGGAGGAATGTGGCTTTGAGGAGGAGGAGGAAGACCAAGCACAACAGGCATCCCAGGGTGCTCGTTGTTGTCACCTATCTGGTACCCGTGGTGTTGTACGTGGCTGGGGGGAAGAAGATACCTTCAGTGAGATCAGTGAGGACGAGGAACGGGACATGATTAGCTCAGCATCCAACCTTGTGCAAATGGGGTCTTTCATGCTGTCTTGCCTGTTGAGGGACCCTCATATAAAAAAGCTGAAGGAGAACGACCTGTACTGGGTGTCCATGCTACTAGACCTGTTACCGAATTCACGCAAGTCGGAAAGGATGGAGCAGTTCCAAAATAAATTTAAAAATATGCTTTACACAGCGTATGTTGAAAAAAAGAGACAGCGCAACCCCACATCAAGGTAGCAGTTTCCACAAATTTATTAGATATACAAAAATATTGCACTTACAAACAGGTTAAAAGTTAGCGCATTCATCCCTTTATAGGGAAAGAAGAGAAGCGAGTCCCAGTTCACTTAGAAATCCTCCAGGAAATAGCTATTTTACCGCCGCTTCAATGCTTCTTACGGACAGTCTTAGTATATTGGAGCCATCCCATACGCGTTTCGTCTGCGCTCTCCAGCGTATAAGGGTGATGTCACAGCACAACGGGAATCTAACAGGGGAAGAGATGAAAGTAATCCTCCTCCTCCTCCCACGACCACGCCGGCAAGGACAGGACGCTTTCCAGACGTGTTGTTGATGGAGGACATGCGGACCTTTTTAACTCCTATGCATCGTCACAGCCCTTCAGGATCCAGCCTCAGAGAAAGACTCAACCGACAGGTAGCAGACTACCTAGCATTAACTGCAGATCTCGACACTCTGAGGAGCGATGGACCCCTTGACTACTGGGTGTGCAGTCTTGACCTGTGGCCTGAGCTATCCCAATTTGCAATCGAACTTCTGGCCTGCCCCGCTTCAAGTGTCCTGTCAGAAAGGACCTTCAGTGCAGCAGGAGGTATTGTCACTGAGAAGAGAAGTCGCCTAGGTCAAAAAAGTCTTGATTATCTCACCTTTATTAAAATGAATGAGGGATGGATCCCGAAGGGACTGACATTGTGCGATACATTAGAGTAAAAAAGGCCTGATGAGATGAGCTGCCTTGGGCTACAAATGGTAAACACACTGCTGTATTTTATCTTCGAATGGCGGATGACTTGCGTGACTTACCCGCCAACAACTAGGGTTCAAGCCGCAATGTTTTAGGGCACTTTATAACTGTCAAACAAACATCAATTTTTCAACAATACCTAATTTTTCAGGCAGTTTTACATGTCTAATTTTTCTGGCCTCTGGTGCTGCACTGTGGCTACAAAACCCAAACCAAAAAAAAGGCACATAACAGTGACTAAACTGTTAAGAATAGTACTACTTAACACAACCTTACCATGGGTCCCAGTCCGCATGTCTTATTGTTATATTTTGTAAGGGTCATTATATATCATGCAGGCCATATAGACCTTCCCCGATAGGGGTATGAAAAGGGATTAAACTGCTAAGAATAGTACTACTTAACACAACCTGACCATGGGTCCCAGACCGCATGTCTTATTGTTATATTTTGTAAGGGTCATTATATATCATGCAGGCCATATAGACCTCCCCCGATAGGGGGAGTAAAAGGGATTAAACTGCTAAGAATAGTACTACTTAACACAACCTGACCATGGGTCCCAGCCCGCTTGTCTTATTGTTATATTTTGTAAGGGTCACTATATATCATGCAGACCATATAGATCTCCCCCGATAGGGGGAGTAAAATGGATTAAACTGCTAAGAATAGTACTACTTAACACAACCTTACCATGGGTCCCAGACCGCATGTCTTATTGTTATATTTTGTAAGGGTCATTATATATCATGCAGGCCATATAGACCTTCCCCGATAGGGGTATGAAAAGGGATTAAACTGCTAAGAATAGTACTACTTAACACAACCTGACCATGGGTCCCAGACCGCATGTCTTATTGTTATATTTTGTAAGGGTCATTATATATCATGCAGGCCATATAGACCTCCCCCGATAGGGGGAGTAAAAGGGATTAAACTGCTAAGAATAGTACTACTTAACACAACCTGACCATGGGTCCCAGACCGCATGTCTTATTGTTATATTTTGTAAGGGTAATTATATATCATGCAGGCCATATAGACCGCCTCCCCCAATAGGGTGATTAAAAGGGATTAAAGTGCTAAGAATAGTACTACTTAACACAACCTTACCATGGCTCCCAGACCGCATGTCTTATTGTTATATTTTGTAAGGGTAATTATATATCATGCAGGCCATATAGACCGCCTCCCCCGATAGGGGGAGTAAAAGGGATTAAACTGCTAAGAATAGTACTACTTAACACAACCTTACCATGGGTCCCAGTCCGCATGTCTTATTGTTATATTTTGTAAGGGTCATTATATATCATGCAGGCCATATAGAACAACTCCCCCGATAGGGGGAGTAAAAGGGATTAAAGTGCTAAGAATAGTACTACTTAACACAACCTTACCATGGGTCCCAGCCCGCATGTCTTATTGTTATATTTTGTAAGGGTAATTATATATCATGCAGGCCATATAGACCGCCTCCCCCGATAGGGGAAGTAAAAGGGATTAAACTGATAAGAATAGTACTACTTAACACAACCTTACCATGGGTCCCAGACCGCATGTCTTATTGTTATACTTTGTCAGGGTAATTATATATCATGCAGGCCATATAGACCTCCCCCAATAGGGGGAGTTACAGGGATTAAAGTGCTAAGAATAGTACTACTTAACACAACCTAGTTACCATGGGTCCCAGACCACGTTTTGTTGTTATACTTTGTCAAGGTAATCATGCAGGCCATATAGACCTCCCACGATAGTGGGAGTTACAGGGATTAAAGTGCTAAGAACAGTACTACTTAACACAACCTAGTTACCATGGGTCCCAGACCGCATGTCTTGTTGTTATACTTTGTCAGGGTAATCATGCAGGCCATATAGACCTCCCCCGATAGGGGGAGTAACAGGTATTAAACTGCTAAGAACAGTACTACTTAACACAACCTAGTTACCATGGGTCACAGACCGCATGTCTTGTTGTTATACTTTGTCAGGGTAATCATGCAGGCCATATAGACCTCCCCCGATAGGGGGAGTAACAGGTATTAAACTGCTAAGAACAGTACTACTTAACACAACCTAGTTACCATGGATCCCAGACCGCATGTCTTGTTGTTATACTTTGTCAGGGTAATCATGCAGGCCATATAGACCTCCCCCAATATGGGGAGTAACAGGTATTAAACTGCTAAGAACAGTACTACTTAACACAACCTAGTTACCATGGGTCCCAGACCGCATGTCTTGTTGTTATACTTTGTCAGGGTAATCATGCAGGCCATATAGACCTCCCCAGATAGGGGGAGTAACAGGTATTAAACTTCTAAGAACAGTACTACTTAACACAACCTAGTTACCATGGGTCCCAGACCGCATGTCTTGCTGTTATACTTTGTCAGGCTAATCATGCAGGCCATATAGACCTCCCCCGATAGGGGAAGTAACAGGTATTAAACTGCTGAGAACAGTACTACTTAACACAACCTAGTTACCATGGGTCCCAGACCGCATGTCTTGTTGTTATACTTTGTCAGGGTCATTATATATATCATGCAGGCCATATAGAACAACTCCCCCGATAGGGGGAGTAAAAGGGATTAAAGTGCTAAGAATATTACTACTTAACACAACCTTACCATGGGTCCCAGACCGCATATCTTATTGTTATATTTTGTAAGGGTAATTATATATCATGCAGGCCATATAGACCGCCTCCCCCGATAGGGGGAGTAAAAGGGATTAATCTGCTAAGAATACTACTAATTAGCACAACCTTACCATGGGTTCCAAACCGCATGTCTTATTGTTATACTTTGTCAGGGTAATTATATATAATGCAGGCCATATAGACCTCCCCCGATAGGGGGAGTTACAGGGATTAAAGTGCTAAGAATAGTACTACTAAACACAACCTAGTTACCATGGGTCCCAGACCGCATGTCTTGTTGTTATACTTTGTCAGGGTAATCATGCAGGCCATATAGACCTCCCTCAATAGGGGGAGTAACAGGTATTAAACTGCTAAGAACAGTACTACTTAACACAACCTAGTTACCATGGGTCACAGAACGCATGTCTTGTTGTTATACTTTGTCAGGGTAATCATGCAGGCCATATAGACCTCCCCCATTGTTATACTTTGTCAGGGTAATTATAGGGGAGTAACAGGTATTAAACTGCTAAGAACAGTACTACTTAACACAACCTAGTTACCATGGGTCCCAGACCGCATGTCTTGTTGTTATACTTTTTTCAGGGTAATCATGCAGGCCATACAGACCTCCTCCGATAGGAGGAGTAACAGGTATTAAACTGCTAAGAACAGTACTACTTAACACAACCTAGTTACCATGGGTCCCAGACCGCATGTCTTGTTGTTATACTGTGTCAGGGTAATCATGCAGGCTATATAGACCTCCCCCATTGTTATACTTTGTCAGGGTAATTATAGGGGAGTAACAGGGATTAAAGTGCTAAGAACAGTACTACTTAACACAACCTAGTTACCATGGGTCCCAGACCGCATGTCTTGTTGTTATACTTTGTCAGGGTAATCATGCAGGCCATATAGACCTCCCCCGATATGGGAGTAACAGGTATTAAACTGCTAAGAAGAGTACTACTTAACACAACCTAGTTACCATGGGTCCCAGACCGCATGTCTTGTTGTTATACTTTGTCAGGGTAATCATGCAGGCCATATAGACCTCCCCCGATAGGGGGAGTAACAGGTATTAAAGTGCTAAGAATAGTACTACTTAACACAACCTAGTTACCATGGATCCCAGAACGCATGTTTTATTATTATACTTTGTCAGGGTAATTATATATCTATCAAATCTATCTATTTATCTTCTATCGATTCTATCTAACTATCAATCTATGTATATCCATCTATCAAATCTATCTATCTCGTGGCCGGACTGTTTTGAGACAGCCACATGTGTTTAGGCCAAATTTGAAGTAGGAGGACAGACCAATCATCTTCTTCCATCTCCCTGTTCCAAAAACACAGGCCATATAGACCTCCCCCGATAGGGGGAGTAACAGGTAGTAAACTGCTAAGAATAGTACTACTTAACACACCACGGGTCCCAGACAGCATGTCTTATTGTTATACTCTGTCAGGGAAATTATATATTTATCAAATCTACCTATTTATCTATTGAATCTATCTAACTATCAATCGTATCTATCAAATATATATTGCATCTATTGATCTATGTAATTTGTATCTATCAAATGTATATTGCATCTTTTGATCTATGTAATTCGTATCTATCAAATGTATATTGCATCTATTGATCTATGTAATTTGTATCTTTCAAATGTATATTGCATCTATTGATCTATGTAATTTGTATCTATCATATGTATATTGCATCTATTGATCTATGTATCTATCTATCAAATCTATCTATCTCGTGGTTGTGCAAATGGACTGTTTGCGGTTGTTTGCGGTGCGTTACACGGGGAGTTTGGTCTGTCACTGTGAAGCGGGCGTAACCCTTACACTACCTGATCGATACAACATCATACCTGATGTTTTAAAGCACGTTATTCCAAACAATTTAGGAATGTTAGGTGATTTAGGCCCTTTATGGGTTAAAACCAGACTCTGCATCAACTATGTAATTTTCCGTGGGAGTTTTGCCATGGATCCCCCTCCGGCATGCCACAGTCCAGGTGTTAGTCCCCTTGAAACAACTTTTCCATCACTATTGTGGCCAGAAAGAGTCCTTGTGGGTTTTAAAGTTCGCCTGCCTATCGAAGTCAATGGCGGTTCACGAACAGTAGCGGAAGTTCGAGTCCGCCATTCGCGAACTGAAATTTTAAGGTTCGCGACATCACTAATGCTAAACTACTAATAGCCCTTAAAAGGGCTTTTTGTAGGGCATTGCCCAAAGTTTAACAGTTTTTTTGCATAAAAAAAATACCAAGCCCGCCTCTAACAGTAAAACCCCCCACAATAAACCTATTAGTCTAAACCTAAACTACCCATTGCCCCTAAAGGGGCATTTGTATGGGCATTGCCCTTAAAAGGGCATTCAGCTCTTTTTTAAAGTGCCCAAAAAAACCTAATTTAAAAATTAAAAGAAAAACCCAACACTAAAGCCCCAAATAGGTACTCACGATTGCTGAAGCCCAGCAGAGGTCTTCTTCCAGGCGGGCCATCATCTTCATCCATAGTGAAGGTGATGCGGAGCGGTGTTCCAAGATGTGGCATGGAGGATCCTCTTCATGCGATTGTCTGCCGCACACTGAAGATTTAATCCAAGGTACCCTGTATTTATTGGGGTACCTTGCATTCCTATTGGCTGAAATTTTCATGTCAGCCAATAGGATGAGAGTAACTGAAATCTTATTGGCTGGTGAACAGCCAAGAGGATGAGAGTTGAACAGCCAATAAGATTTCAGTTGCTTTCATTCTATTGGCTGTTTTTGAATCTTTAAAAAAAAAAAAAAAATTAAATTAGGGCTTTTTGGGCACTTTGAAAAAACATAATTTATGTAAGTACTTACCTGATAAATTAATTTCTTTCATATTGGCAAGAGTCCATGAGCTAGTGACGTATGGGATATACAATCCTACCAGGAGGGGCAAAGTTTCCCAAACCTCAAAATGCCTATAAATACACCCCTCACCACACCCACAATTCAGTTTAACGAATAGCCAAGTAGTGGGGTGAAAAAGAAAGGAGTAAAAAGCATCAACAAAGAAATTTGGAAATAATTGTGCTTTATACAAAAAATTCATAACCACCATAAAAAAGGGTGGGCCTCATGGACACTTGCCAATATGAAAGAAATTAATTTATCAGGTAAGTTTTTACATAAATTATGTTTTCTTTCATGTAATTGGCAAGAGTCCATGAGCTAGTGACGTATGGGATAGCAATACCCAAGAAGTGGAACTCCACGCAAGAGTCACTAGAGAGGGAGGGATAAAATAATAACAGCCATTTCGCTGAAAAAAATTAATCCACAACCCAAATATAAGTTTATTCTCATAAATGAAAGGAAAAAACTTAAATCATAAGCAGAAAAATCAAACTGAAACAGCTGCCTGAAGAACTTTTCTACCAAAAACTGCTTTCGAAGAAGCAAATACATCAAAATGGTAGAATTTAGTAAATGTATACAAAGAAGACCAAGTTGCTGCTTTGCAAATCTGATCAACTGAAGCTTCATTCTTAAAAGCCCACGAAGTGGAGACTGACCTAGTAGAAAGAGCTGTAATTCTGTGAGGCGGGGCCTGACCCGACTCCAAATAAGCGTGATGAGTTAAAGGGGCCTATTTATCAAAGGTCTTGCGGACCTGATCCGACAGTGCGGATCAGGTCCGCAAGACCTCGCTGAATGCGGAGAGCAATACACTCTCCGTATTCAGCATTGCACCAGCAGTTCACAAGAGCTACTGGTGCAACGCTGCCCCCTGCAGACTCGGCCTCCAGCAGGGGGATGTCAATTAACCAGATCGTACTCGATCGGGTTGATCTCCGGCGATTCCTGTCCGCCTCATCAGAGCAGGCGGACAGGGTTATGGAGCAGCGGTCTGAAGACTCGCCAGAAACACGGGCCCACAAGCTCCGTTCAGAGCTTGATAAATGGGCCCCAAAAGCTTAACCACAATGCCAAAGAAACGGCAGAAGCCTTCTGACCTTTCCTGGAACCAGAAAGGATAACAAATAGACTAGAAGTCTTCCTGAAATCTTTAGTAGCTTCAACATAATATTTCAGAGCTCTCACCACATCCAAAGAATGTAAGGATCTCTCCAAAGAATTCTTAGGATTAGGACACAAGAAAAAGACAACAATTTCTCTATTAATGTTGTTAGAATTCACAACCTTAGATAAGAATTTAAATGAAGTCCGCAAAAGTGCCTTATCCTGATGAAAAATCAGAAAGGAGATTCACAAGAGTGAGCAAATTATTCAGAAACTCTTTTAACAGAAGAGATGGCCAAAAGAAACAACACTTTCCAAGAAAGTATTTAAATGTCCAAGAATGCATAGGCTCAAATGGAGGAGCCTGTAAAGCAGGGGTGTCCAAACTTTGCTCTCTAGAGGTTTTGGAACTACATTTCTGATGATGCTCAGCCAGCATTTTATCTAGCTGAGCATCATGGGAAATGTAGTTCCAAAACCTCTGGAGAGCAAAGTTTGGACACCCCTGCTGTAAAGCCTTTAAGACCAAATTAAAAACTCCAAGAAGGAGAGATTGATTTAATGACAGGCTTGATATGAACCAAAGCCTGAACAAAACAGTGAATACCAGGAAGCTTAGCAATTCTCCTGTGAAATAAAACAGAAAGAGCAGGGATTTATCCCTTCAAGGAACTTGCAGACAAACCCTTATCCAAACTATCCTGAAGAAACTGTAAAATTCTAGGAATTCTAAAAGAATGCCAAGAGAATTTATGAGAGAAACACCATGAAATGTAAGTCTTCCAAACTCTATAATAAATCTTTCTAGAAACAGATTTATGAGCCTGCAACATAGTATTAATCACAAAGTCAGAGAAACCTCTATGACTAAGCACTAAGCATTCAATTTCCATACCTTCAGATTTAAAGATTTGAAATCCTGATGGAAAAAAATGAACCTTGAAACAGAAGGTCCGGCCTTAATGGAAGTGGCCAAGGTTGGCAACTGGATATCTGAACAAGACCCGGATACCAAAACCTGTGAGGCCATGCTGGAGCCACCAGCAGCACAAACAATTGCTCCATGATGATTTTAAAGATCACTCTTGGAAGAAAAACTAAAGGCGAGAAAAATATAAGCAGGTTGATAACACCAAGGAGGTGTCAATGCATCCACTGCTTCTGCCTGATGATCCCTGGACCTGAACAGGTACCTGGGAAGTTCCTTGTTTAGATGAGAAGCCATCAGATCTATTTCTGAAAGACCCCATATCTGAACAACCTGAGAAAACCCATCTGGATGGAGGGACTACTCACCCGAATGTAAAATCTGACGGCTGAAATAATCCGCTTCCCAATTGTCTATACCTGGGATATGAACCACAGAAATTAGACAAGAGCTGGAATCCGCCCAAGCAAGTATCCGGGATACGTCTTTCATAGCTTAAGGACTATGAGTCCAATCCTGATGATTGACAAATGCCACAGTTGTTATATTGTCTGTCTGAAAACAAATGAACGGTTCTCTCTTCAACAGAGGCCAAATCTGAAGAGCCCTGAAAATCGCACGGAGTTCCAAAATATTGATTGGTAATCTCGCCTCTTGAGATTTCCAAACCCCTTGTGCTGCCAGAGATCCCCAAACAGCTCCCCAACCTGAAAGACTCACATCTGTTGTGATCACAGTCCAGGTTGGATGAACAAAAGAGGCCCCTAGAACTATACGATGGTGATTTAACCACCAAGTCAGAGATAGTCGAACATTGGGATTTAAGGATATAAATTGTGATATCCTTGAAAAAACCCTGCACCATTGGTTCAGCACACAAAGCTGGAGAGGTCTCATATGAAAACGAGCAAAGGGGATTGCGTCCGATGCTGCAGTCATGAGACCTAAAACTTCCATGCACATAACTACTGAAGGGAATGACTGAGACTGAAGGTTGTGACAGGCTGCAACCAATTCCAACCTAAAAAGGTGACCCTTGTCTGAGGAATCAAAGAACTTTTTAGTAAATTGATCATCCAACCATGTTGAGCTAATACCAAGAAATCATCCAAATAAGGAAACACCGCAATATCCCGCTCACTGATTACAGAGAGTATGGCACCAAGAACATTAGAAAAGATTCTTAGAGCTGTCGCTAGGCCAAAAGGAAGAGCGACAAATTGGTAAAGCTTGTCTAGAAAAGAGAATCTCAGAAACTGAAAATGAACTGGATGAATCAAAATATGAAGATATGCACCCTGTAAGTCTAGGGTGGACATATAATGCCTTACTGAACAAAAGGCATAATAGTCCTTATAATCACCATTTTTAAAGTTGGTACTCTTACATAATGATTAAAAAAAAAATTCAGATCCAGAACTGGCCTGAATGAATTTTCTTTCTTTGGGACAATGAATAGATTTGAATAAAACCACAAACCCTGTTCCTGAAACGGAACTGGCGTGATTACCCCTGAAACTCCAGGTCTGAAACACACTTCAGGAAAGCCTGAGCCTTTACTGGATTTGCTGGAATGTGTGAGAGAAAATATCTTCTCACAGGAGGTCTTACTCTGAATCCTATTCAGTACCCCTGAGAAATCTTAATCTGCCCCCTAACAGCTGGGCTGGAATGAGGGCCGCACCTACATGCGGACTTAGGGGCTGGCTTTGGTTCCCTAAAAGGCTTGGATTTAATACAATTTGAAGAACATTTGCAATTGGAAACAGATTTCTTGGGGGAAGGAATAGGTTTCTGTTCCTTATTTAGTCGAAAGGAACAAAAACGGTTAGAAGCTTTAGATTTACCCTTAAGTCTTATACTAAGGCAAAAACTCCCTTCCCCCAGTGACAGTTGAGATAATCAAATTCAACTGAGAACCAAATAACTTATTACCTTGGAAAGAAAGAGATAGGAATCTGGACTTAGAAGTCATGTCAGTATTCCAAGATTTAAGCCACAAAGCTCTTCTAGCTAAAATAGCTAAAGACATAGATTTAACATCAATTTTAATGAAAAAAATGGCATCACAAATTAACTGATTAGCATGTTGAAGCAAGCGAACAATGCTAGACAAATCATAATCCAATTCTTGTTGCGCTAATTTCCAACCAAAAAGTTGATGCAGCTGCAACATCAGCCAAAGAAAATGCAGGCCTGAGAAGATGACCCAAATATAAATAGGCTTTCTTTAGATAAGATTCAAGTTTCCTATCTAAAGGATCTTAAAAAAGAAGTACTATCTTCCATAGGAATAGTAGTACGTTAAGCAAGAGTAGAGATAGCCCCATCAACTTTGGGGATCTTTTCCCAAAACTCCAATGTAAATGCTGGCAAAGGATACAATTCTTTTTTTAAAAAAAAAACTTTAAAGAAGGAATAAAAGAAGTACCAGGCCTGTTCCATTCCTTAGAAATCATAACAGAAATAGCATCAGGAACTGGAAAAACCTCTGGAATAACCACAGGAGGTTTATAAACAGAATTTAAACGTTTACCAGTTTTAATATCAAGAGGACTAGTCTACTCAATATCCAATATAATCAACACTTCTTTAACAAAGAACGAATGTACTCCATTTAAAATAAATAAGTGGATTTGTCAGTGTCAATATCTGAGGAAGGATATTCTGAATCAGATAGATCCTCATCAGAGGAGGATAATTCAGTATGTTGTCGGTCATTTGAAATTTCATCTACTTTATGAGAAGCTTTAAAAGACCTTTACAATTATTAGAAGGCGGAATGGAATCAGCAATAAATTCTTATAAATTCACAGGTATATCTTGTACATTAGATGTTAAAGGAACAACAACAGGCAGTGATGTACTATTACTGATGGACACATTCTCTGCATGTAAAAGGTTATCATGACAACTTATTACAAACCACAGCTGGAGATATAGGCCCATATTTATCAAGCTCCGAATGGAGCTTGAAGGGCCGTGTTTCTGGCGAGTCTTCAGACTCGCCAGAAACACAAGTTATAAAGCAGGAGTCTAAAGACCGCTGCTCCATAACCCTGTCCGCCTGCTCTGAGCAGGCGGACAGAAATCGCCGTAAATCAACACGATCGAGTACGATCGGGTTGATTGACACCCCCCTGCTGGCGGCCGATTGGCCGCGAATCAGCAGGGGGCGGCGTTGCACCAGCAGATCCGAACGGAGCTTGTGGGCCTGTGTTTCTGGCGAGTCTTCAGACCCCTGCTCCATAACCCTGTCCGCCTACTCTGATGAGGCGGACAGGAATCGCCGGAGATCAACCCGATCAAGTACGATCGGGTTGATTGACACCCCCTGCTGATTGGCCGCGAGTCTGCAGGGGGCAGCGTTGCACCAGTAGCTCTTGTGAACTGCTGGTGCAATGCTGAATACGGAGAGTGTATTGCTCTCCGCATTCAGCGAGGTCTTGCGGACCTGATCCGCACTGTCGGATCAGGTCCGCAAGACCTTTGATAAATAGGGGCCATAATCTTCACAAGATTACAACAGTGATTTCTGAGACAGGATCAGATTGAGACATCTTGCAAATGTAAATGAAAAAACAACATATAAAGCAAAATTATCAATTTCCTTATATGGCAGTTTCAGGAATGGGAAAAAAATGCAAACAGCATAGCCCTCTGATAGAGAAAAAAGGAAAGAGGCATATAGGAATGGGGTTTAAAATAATGAAAATATTTAGCGCCAAGTATGACGCACAAACAAACAGAGAAAATTTTTGGGCGCTAACAACATCTGGAAATTATGTCAACACTGTAAAAAGGACTCAGCGTTGACTAAGACGCCGGAAATTATGAATTTGCGTAATCGAACGTAACTTCGCGCCAAAAATAACGCAATATACTTTGGCATTTTGCGCCCTCGCGAGCCTAATTCTGCCCGCAAATTTAAAATCACAGTCAATTGAAAAAAGTTAAACTGACAGTCTGCAAAAGGAAATATACTGAAACCTGAATCATGGCAAATATAAGTACAATACATATATTTAGAACTTTATATAAATACATAAAGTGCCAAACCATAGCTTAAGTAATTGAAAACATGCTTACCGAAAGACACCCATCCACATATAGCAGATAGCCAAACCAGTACTGAAACAGTTATCAGTAGAGGTAATGGAACATGAGAGTATATTGTCAATCTGAAAAGGGAGGCAAGAGATGAATCTCTATGACCGATAACAAAGAACGTAAGAAATAGATCTCCCGTGAGGAAAACCATTGCATTCAATAGGTGATACTCCCTTCACATCCCTCTGACATTCACTGTACTCTGAGAGGAAACGGGCTTCAAAATGCTGAGAAGCGCATATCAACATAGAAATCTTAGCACAAACTTACTTCACCACCTCCATAGGAGGCAAAGTTTGTAAAACTGAATTGTGGGTGTGGTGAGGGGTGTATTTATAGGCATTTTGAGGTTTTTGAAAACTTTGCCCATCCTGGTAGGATTGCATATCCCATATGTCACTAGCTCATGGACTCTTGCCAATTACATGAAATAAAGAGTCCTTTTAAGCGCAATGCCCATACAAATGCTCCTTTAGGGGCAATGGGTAGTTTAGGTTTATGCCCTACAAAAATCCCCTTTAAGGACTATTTGTAGTTTATTCTTAGATTAAGGGGTGTTTTTATTTTTGGGGGGTTTATTTTCATAGAATTTTTTTATTTTGTATAATGTGTTTATTATTTTCTGTAATTTTAGATTAATTTAATGTACTATTTTTATTTATTTATTTTAATTGTAATGTATTTTTTTATGTAATTAAGGGCTTAATTTAGTGCGTGTTAGGTTAGGGGGCCTAGTCATTAAATTAGTTTTTTGCATTGTGGGGGTTGGCGGTGTAGGAGTTAATAGGTAATTTAGCTTTAATGCGTTGTGGGGGGTTTGCTGATTAGGGGTCAATAGATGTATTAGGTAGTTTGCGATGTTGGGGTTTGTGGATTTAAGGGTTAATAATTTTATTAAACAAAAGAAACACAAAAGGTGAGAGTTGCACACTAATAAGTAATTAACTAGAGAACAGGTGCTTCCTAGAAAGATACATATGAGAACAACATAGAAAAGGAAGTGGGGATTTCACAATAAGAAATTCCCAAAAGTCTAGGTAAATCCAGCACAACTGTAAAATTGAATAAAAGCGCTACAAAAAGCTTGTATGTCAAAAACAATGTAAATATTTATTAAACAAATGCACAATACACACATTCACATTCAAACAGGGGATCCCACACAAAGCAGTATTAATGAAGTACTGGCCAAAAAATTATTATCTGGTGCACCAGGGGAAATAGACCAAAAACAGTCCATTTAAACTTTGCAGGTATTTGTAATCCAATAAGTGCAGCGTTAATGCAAGAAATGGATGCAGTTATACAGTCCCCGGTGTATAAAAACCAGTTACTTCAGACTTGAACCCCCAGAGTTACTGAGTCGGTTGGTGCTTAAAAGACCTAGCATAGGAGGAGCAATAAAAACACGCTTCTTTATTCACAGGTGCTGTATTCCTTTAAGACAGTGATATTCGGTGTACAGATTCGTATAACATATTCTACCTGTATTTGTTCACGCGGTCGCTCCTCCTAGCTGCCTTGTACATGGAGTGTCCAGACATCAGGGGTAAGTCACGATGAGCAGGGGATCTGCTGTAAGGGCTGCCAAGCACGACGAGTCCAAATGCTCGTTTCGCTCCTTCAGTCAGTGCAGCATGGAGCTTCTTCCAGGTGCTAACGACACCTTGATTACCTGCCTTTTTATTGGATACCGGTTTCCAGAGTCCTTTCAATTTGATGAAATTTATGTCAATCACAATTAGCCGTTGTTGCAATGTCTTTGCAATTGTTACTTTTAAAATACAGCTAAATTAAGGGCTTCACAAGTAACCAAGGTGAGGTATTCAATAGCAGAAGTTGGTTGTATACAATTAAATGATTCAAATACTCACTCACACACACATCCGCAACAACTCATATATACAAAATATGCTAAAAACAGTTTTATTTTAATACACCATTGTGCAATATTTAAAAGACAATACTTAATTATAATGTTATGTGTGTCAAATTATTAGTATATATTTACACTTTTGATTTATTTTATTAATTTTGAGAACCCACTATCCATACACATATGGAAATAAAAGGAGATGTGCAGATAAAGTAAGGTATAAGGAATTAGCCTAAAAAGGAAGCAAATTCCAATTTTTCATTTAAGCCATTAGGAGATAGAGTGTTTAGTTTGTACATCCATCTTGTTTCTTTTTGTAAAAGAATTTTATCAATGTCCCCCCCGCGCATGCTCAGTTTGACTGATTCTATTCCAATGAAGTGAAGTTCGTCAATTTTTGATTCGTGAAATTGAGTAAAATGTCTCGCCACTGGGCTGTCAATATTGAAGTCCTTTATATCGTCTCTATGTTCTGTAATGCGGGAGCGTAATTCTCTAAAAGTTTTACCCACATAAAAGCATTTACACGAGCAATAGAGAAGATATATGACTCCTTTTGTGGAACAATTAATAAAAGAATTGATTTTATATGTGACACCTGTATTCGTGCTAAAAGTCTTAGTTTTCTGCACGAATTGACAGCAGACACAGTGATTACAGGGGGAACTGCCGACTATTTTTTGGGCATTGCGTTCTAACCAGTTAGATGTAGGCACTTTGTTAAATTCACTCTTAACAAGGAGATCTTTCAAATTGTTAGGTCTCCTTGCTGTCATTAGGGGATAGTCCCCCACATGTTGATGTAATGTAGAGTCATTAGTCAGCAAATGCCAGTTATTGTTAAGAATACTTTTAACTTTACTCCAATGGGCATTATATTTAGTAATAAATCTGATTTTAGTGTCTTCCACATTCTCACTTTTGGTATTATTTTTGTACAGAAGATCTTTTCTTTGATGCTGAGATGCTTTATAGAGTGCTCTTTTTACACATCTTTTTGAATAGCCTCTCTCAAGGAAACGAGTCGCCATATCTTTGGCCTGTTGTTTAAAGGTTTGATCTCCAGAGCAAATTCTGCGAAGGCGCAGAAATTGCCCATAGGGAATACCCCTCTTAAGATTTTCAGGATGATGGCTCGCTCCCAAAAGAAGGCTATAGGTGATACTCCCTTCACATCCCTCTGACATTCACTGTACTCTGAGAGGAAACGGGCTTCAAAATGCTGAGAAGCGCATATCAACATAGAAATCTTAGCACAAACTTACTTCACCACCTCCATAGGAGGCAAAGTTTGTAAAACTGATTTGTGGGTGTGGTGAGGGGTGTATTTATAGGCATTTTGAGGTTTTTGAAAACTTTGCCCATCCTGGTAGGATTGCATATCCCATATGTCACTAGCTCATGGACTCTTGCCAATTACATGAAATAAAGAGTCCTTTTAAGCGCAATGCCCATACAAATGCTCCTTTAGGGGCAATGGGTAGTTTAGGTTTATTAGTGATAGTTTTTTTTTTGGGGGGGGGGGTTACTGTTAGAGGGGGTTTAGTAATTTTTTATGCAAAAAAGCTGTTAAACTTAGGGCAATGCCCTACAAAAATCCCCTTTAAGGACTATTTGTAGTTTATTCTTAGATTAAGGGGTGTTTTTATTTTTGGGGGGTTTATTTTCATAGAATTTTTTTATTTTGTATAATGTGTTTATTATTTTCTGTAATTTTAGATTAATTTAATGTACTATTTTTATTTATTTATTTTAATTGTAATGTATTTTTTTATGTAATTAAGGGCTTAATTTAGTGCGTGTTAGGTTAGGGGGCCTAGTCATTAAATTAGTTTTTTGCATTGTGGGGGTTGGCGGTGTAGGAGTTAATAGGTAATTTAGCTTTAATGCGTTGTGGGGGGTTTGCTGATTAGGGGTCAATAGATGTATTAGGTAGTTTGCGATGTTGGGGTTTGTGGATTTAAGGGTTAATAATTTTATTAGGTAGTTGTTGTTTTTTTTCTTAATACCTCGTGCGGACTGTAGTTTTTTTTTCTTAATACTTTGTATGGGTGGTTAGTTTTTTTTTTTAAAATAGTTATTGCGGGCGCTTAGGGGTTAGTAATTTTATTAGGTAGTTGGGGTTTTTTTCTTAATACCTTGTGCGGGCGGTTAGTTAATTTTTTCAAATACTTATTGCGGGCGCTTATTATTATTTTTTTAATGCTTATTGCCACCCTGCCATTTTTTAATACTTATTGCCACCCTGCCATTTTCGGAATTCTCTTGGCAGCACGTGCATTATTATTATATATATATATATATATATATATATATATATATATATATGTGTGTGAGAAGAGTGGTATTTTGGGCGCACTGTTTATATGGAAGATTCTATATGACAGAGGACAAATTGTGAAACAAAACAGAATATATGGGTTAATAATGAAAACTAAATGTTTCAAACCCAAATCCTTTGTGGATTATAGTATTCGTATGCTCTATACAAAATATATACAAAAATGATGTACAAAAATATGTAAAAACTTTCCTGTTTAACCCGGTCAAATCTCTATTTTTAAAAAGTCAGTAAAATGAATGGATTAGTCCATACAACAAATAATCCAATTAGAAGTCAAATCTGTAAGCAGGTCACCATATGTAAAATGCAGGTTTTGTTCATAAAAAATTCATACATTAATTAAAGTGCCCACTTACTAGAAGTTACCCCAATTGAATGAGGTAAGTATTGTGCCCCTTTAAGAGTGCTGGTCTCCTTTAAGAAAGCTGATCTCGCATGTAGCAGTTCAGGTATTCACTTCAATGTCACCTCGGTATAGTAGAAAAACACTTCCTTCCTCCCCAGTCTGTTCGGCTTACTCCTCTCCACAGTCCCGAGTGGCAGTCATTTAAGGAAAGAGCAAGAACAAACAAATAGTGCAACACTGTATGCAAGTAAGTGCAATATTTTATTAAACACTTAAAATAAATGCTCACATTTAAAAACCTCAATTTAGTATGAGGTATCAGTTACAACATCTAGTGCCAAAGCTTAACAAATGAACAATTTCCTGATTGACACTTGTATGTCAATTGTTTGCTCTGCGGTGGTGAATCAAAGTGCAAAGTCTCTCAAAAGTATAATCTCCTTACGCATTTCAAAGGTGTATAAAATTGGTTAACTTCTTCGTCAGAGGTTTGATGAAGAAGGTAACCAATTTTATACACCTTTGAAACGCGTAAGGACCTTACTTAGGCCCTAATATTTAAATCCTCTCCATTCAGGTGAGATATTCTAAACTAATCCTCAAGCACTGCAAAATATCTAGCCTTCAGAGTATTGAAGATTGCCCAAAGATCCAGAATGATGATTGGGAGGGAGCATTCCTCCTGAGTCCACAGGCCCTGTGCCTTCTTGGCACCCCAAACAGCTCCCCATCCTGATAGACTTGCGTCCATAGTCACAATCTCCCAGGATGGACTTAAGAAGGATGTCCCTCGGGACAGATGATCTGGACAGAGCCACCAAGAGAGCGATTCTCTCGACTGTTTGTCCATAGAAATCTGTTGAGATAGATCTGAATGATTGCTGTTCCACTTCCTCAGCATGCACAGTTGCAATGGTCTGAGATGGAACCAGGCAAAGGGAATGGTGTCCATGCTGGACACCATGAGACTAATCACCTTCATACACTGAACCACAGAGGGCCTTAAGGAGGTCCGGAGGGCAAGACATGCCAAAGTTAGCTTGTAACGTCTCTGGTCTGTTAGCAATATCCTCATGTATATGGAGTCTATTATAGTACCCAGGAATTCCACCCTGGTGCTTGGTATAAGAGAACTCTTTTCTAGGTTTATCTTCCATCCATGAGACCGAAGAAGAGAGAGGAGAGATTCCAAATGGAGAATCCACCAGAGGAAAAGATATTGCTTGTACCAGAATATTGTCCAAGTAGGGAGCTACTGCTATACCCCGGGAACGGCTAGAAGAGCCCCTAGAAGAGCAATAGCTAGACCAAATGGAAGTGCAATGAACTGGAAGTGCTGATCAAGGAACACAAACCTTAGGAACTGGAATTTATCCTTGTGGATTGGAAAGTGAAGGTAAGAATCCTTCAGATCTATAGTGGTCATGAACTGTCTTTCCTGAACTAAGGGAAGGATGGACCTTATCATCTCCATCTTGAATGAGGGAACATTTAGAAATTTGTTTAAGCACTTTAGGTCCAGAATTGGGTGGAAAGTTCCCTCCTTTTTTGGGACCACAAAAAGGTTTGAATAGTATCCCAAACCTCTTTCTGCGATAGGCACCGGGACAATAACTCCTAAGGAGGACAGATCCAGCACACACCCCAGAAAGGTTTCCCTCTTTTCTGATCTGGAAGACAGGATTGAGAGGAGAAATCTGCCCTTGGGTGGATGAGACTTGAAACCTATATTGTATCCCTTAGCTATGACCTCCAGGAGCCATGAATCCTGCACATCGCTGAACCAGGTGCCTGAAAAGAGCAACAGTCTGCCCCCTACACGATCCAGAGCCGGATCAGGGGCCGCCCCTTGCTGCCAATTTGGTATTGGTGGGCTTCTTGCTCTGCTTGAACTTATTCCAGGACTGAGCTGGCTTCCAAGTACTCTTGGTTTGCTTGGGCTTAGAGGAGGACTGCTGACAATGGGATTTATCAGAACGAAAGGGACAAAAAATAGAAACTTGTCACTTAGACTTGATCTTTTTATCTTGCAGTAGGAAGGCACCCTTGCCCCCTGTAACCATGGAGATAATGGAGTCCAAGCCTTGACCAAATAAAATCTTTCCATTAAAGGGGAGAGAAAGAAGTCTGGACTTAGAAGTCATATCCGCAGACCAGGACTTCAGTCAGAGTGCCCAACGGGCCTGAACCGAAAAGTCAGAAGCCTTAGCATTTAGGCAAATAATCTGCATGTTTGCATCACAGATAAAAGAACTAGCAATTCTCAAGGCCTTAATTCTTTCTTGGATAACGTTGAGGGGACCCTTCACCTCGATTAAATCCGATAAGGACCAGTAGGTAGTTGCTCCAGCAACAGCGGCAACCGCCACTGCCGGTTAAAACAAATATTTAGTATGTTGAAACATCTTTCTTAGAAGAGTTTCCATCTTTTTATCAATCAGCTCTTTGAACGATGAGCTATCCTTAAGCGGGATTGTAGTGTGTTTGGCAAGCACGGAGATAGCGCCATCCACCTTAGGGATGGAACCTCACAAATCCAATTGAGAGTTTGGGACCAGGAATAATTTTTTAAAGCAGGACAAAGGTAATAAGGAAGATCCAATTCTGTCCCATTCATTCTTAATAATGTTCGCCATCTTTACAGGCACAGAAAAAAGTTAAAGGCACTACCCTGTCCTCGTAAACTCTGTCTAATTTAGGAATCAAAGGTTCATCAGGCAGCTTGGCCTATGGAACCTCTAATATACATTGCACAGGGGTGTGTGCATTGGTAACAGGGCTGTGTACTTTTTAACAATAGCATATGTTCACATTTTCAAAGTGAACATTTTATAAGTGAGGCATCAATTTTTAAGAATTATACAAGAATTACACTCAATACTCTCCACACTGCTGGTTACTAACTATCAAACTGCCTACTGACATCTGCTAAGGAATGCTGAGTTAACCTACTGTCTCTTCTGCTTTCAGGTACGTGAATTAAGGCCCTGCATTGAAATCCTGCCATTCCCTGCTTTTCTGTCATTTTACACCAAGTCTCTCTTTTTGGTACGTGAATTAAGGCCCTGCATTGAAATCCTGCCATTCCCTGCTTTTCTGTCATTTTACATCAAGTCTCTCTTTTTGGTACGTGAATTAAGGCCCTGCATTGAAATCCTGCCATTCCCTGCTTTTCTGTCATTTTACACCAAGTCTCTCTTTTTGGTACGTGAATTAAGGCCCTGCATTGAAATCCTGCCATTCCCTGCTTTTCTGTCATTTTACACCAAGTCTCTCTTTTTGGCCCTGCATTGAAATCCTGCCATTCCCTGCTTTTCTGTCATTTTACACCAAGTCTCTCTTTTTGGTACGTGAATTAAGGCCCTGCATTGAAATCCTGCCATTCCCTGCTTTTCTGTCATTTTACACCAAGTCTCTCTTTTTGGTACGTGAATTAAGGCCCTGCATTGAAATCCTGCCATTCCCTGCTTTTCTGTCATTTTACACCAAGTCTCTCTTTTTGGTACGTGAATTAAGGCCCTGCATTGAAATCCTGCCATTCCCTGCTTTTCTGTCATTTTACACCAAGTCTCTCTTTTTGGTACGTGAATTAAGGCCCTGCATTGAAATCCTGCCATTCCCTGCTTTTCTGTCATTTTACACCAAGTCTCTCTTTTTGGTACGTGAATTAAGACCCTGCATTGAAATCCTGCCATTCCCTGCTTTTCTGTCATTTTACACCAAGTCTCTCTTTTTGGTACGTGAATTAAGGCCCTGCATTGAAATCCTGCCATTCCCTGCTTTTCTGTCATTTTACACCAAGTCTCTCTTTTTGGTACGTGAATTAAGGCCCTGCATTGAAATCCTGCCATTCCCTGCTTTTCTGTAATTTTACACCAAGTCTCTCTTTTTGGTACGTGAATTAAGGCCCTGCATTGAAATCCTGCCATTCCCTGCTTTTCTGTCATTTTACACCAAGTCTCTCTTTTTGGTACGTGAATTAAGGCCCTGCATTGAAATCCTGCCATTCCCTGCTTTTCTGTCATTTTACTCCAAGTCTCTCTGTGTATATGTATATTGAGCAATTGAATTTAGGCTGTTAAAATTAAGTCCTGGATTTTTTTGTAATGATTTTTCCCAATGTCTCAATTCTAATGTCTAGTTAATTGCCATGTGATGCTCACTCCTTATCAATACTTGCTATAACGCTAAAATTTATAGTTTTCTTATGTCACAGTTTTAACCCCCTCCAAATTTTATTGTCTGTTTACTTAACTCATCTCACCCTGACCAGATTCTATCATTCCAATTGACCTTACCAACTGTCTTTGATTAGCAATTAAGTAAATTTAGTGGACTCAGCTAACTGCCCTACCTGTATATATTTCAGACTAGTTAGGGGATGTGCATTGCACAGGGGTGTGTGCATTGGTAACAGGGCTGTGTACTTTTTAACAATAGCATATGTTCACATTTTCATAGTGAACATTTTATAAGTGAGGCATCAATTTTTAATAATTATACAAGAATTGAACAAGGATTGGGCAAGGGGCAAGACACAAGGCAAGTACTCTTGTAATACTGTGTTTTATGTATCTCATTGTATCCTTTTGCAAGTGCTGCTGTAACACTGTGTCTTATGTGTTTACTTGGTTCCCACTTTCATAATAATGCTCAATATCTTCATACTCCTTTTTGCTACCTCTTGTCTCTATAACAAACTACATTACTCACTTACTCCTTCTCCCTCTCCACCTGCACTGTTCATTAGCCCATCTCTCTTATACTCCCCTTACTTTTGTACTCATGATGAACTCTACTTATTCCTAAATACTCTCTCTCCCCCCTGCACTTCAGTTAAACAACAGTCTCATTACTGCAAATCTGCTTCTCATCTCATGTCACTCTCCCTCTTGCTCATACTAGCTGCTGGCGACATCTCCCCTAATCCTGGTCCCTCACAACCTCCTAACCTTTCACATCCTTGTGTGCCTTTCAATAGACTTCATAAACTAAACTCTGGTAACCTTAATCGCATTCCTCTTACATCTAAAAACCCCTCCCCCTTCATTTGTGCACTCTGGAACTCTCGCTCTGTTTGCAACAAGTTAACTTCTATCCATGATCTCTTTATCTCCCACTCTCTTAACCTTCTGGCTCTTACAGAAACCTGGCTCTCTACTTCAGACACAGCATCCACTGCTGTACTGTCACTGTCACATGGGGGTCTCCATTTCAGCCACACTCCTAGGTCTGGCAATAGACAAGGAGGTGGTGTCGGTATTTTACTTTCCTCTCGGTGCACCTTCCAACAAATTCAGCCCTTCTCTTCACTCACATTTTCTTCATTTGAAGCACACATGATTCGGTTATTCTCTCCCCTCTCTATACGTGTTGCAGTCATATACCGCCCCCCTGGCTCCCCAACTCAATTTTTAGATCACTTTGCTGCCTGGCTTCCTTATTTCCTTTCCTCAGACACCCCTGCCTTCATTCTTGGCGACTTCAACATCCCCCTTAACAATCCCACTGCCTCATCTGCTAAACAACTTCTGCAACTCACTTCCTCTTTCGGTCTGTCACAATGGACTGATTCTCCCACTCACAAAGACGGTCACTCCCTTGACCTGTTCTTTAGCTATCGATGCACTCTCTCAAACTTCTCAAACTCCCCTTTTCCTCTTTCTGACCACCATCTCCTTACCTGCAACATATCATCCCTTCCTACAACTCTCCCACCTTCTACTCCTCACACCAAACTTAACAGAAGCATTAGGTCTTTAGATCAGCAACAACTTGCTAATTCCCTTCAACCGCTCCTCTCATCCTTCTCCTCCTTTTCCTGCCCTGAACAATCTATCTGCCACTATAATTCCACCCTTATATCCGTCCTTGACAATCTCGCCCCTCTTACCACTGCTAGGAAATCACACACTCATCCCCAGCCCTGGCATACTCCTCTAACACGGTACCTACGCAGATGTTCCCGTACTGCTGAACGACATTGGAGAAAATCACGGAGTTCAGCTGATTTTCTTCATTACAAATTCATCTTGAACTCCTACTACTCTGCCCTTAATCTCCACAAGCAACACTACTTCTCTACTCTTATCTCTAATCTTTCTTCAAACCCAAAATGTCTGTTCTCCACTTTCAATACTCTCCTCCGCCCTCCCCCACTTCCTAATACAACTTCTCTGTCAGCTCAAGACTTTGCCAGTCACTTCATTAACAAAATTGATTCCATCAGACATGAAATCAGCTCTCAACACAATTCCATTCTCTCCCCCCCTCAAATACTCTCACTCAACCACAACCCTCATAACCTGAAACTTAGTTCATTCTCCCCTGTTACTGAGGACGAAGTTTCAGCACTTATACTGCGCTCTTGCCTCACTACCTGTCCCCTTGACCCTATCCCCTCACAGCTGCTCCCCTCTCTCTCTGCTACCCTTAGCCCTATACTAACACACATTTTCAACCTCTCCCTCAGCACTGGTACATTTCCCTCATCAATGAAACATGCACTGGTCACACCTATGCTCAAAAAACCTTCCCTTGATCCTACCTCCCCATCCAACTACCGCCCAATTTCCCTCCTCCCTCTTGCTTCAAAGCTTCTCGAAAAACTAGTATATGCACGCCTATCCCATTTCCTTACGTTAAACTCCCTTCTTGACCCGCTGTAATCTGGATTTCGTCCCTATCACTCCACAGAGACATCTATTGTTAAGGTCACCAACGACCTACTTACAGCTAAATCAAAAGGCCACTTCTCTCTGCTTATCCTCCTTGATCTGTCCGCAGCCTTTGACACTGTCGACCTCCCTCTTTTGCTCCAAACCCTCCAATCCTTCGGCATCTGTGACACAGCCCTTTCGTGGCTCTCTTCCTACCTGTCAAACCGTACCTTCAGTGTAGCCTTCCCTGGGGCCTCCTCTGCCCCGTCACCACTTTCTGTTGGAGTACCGCAAGGCTCTGTCCTCGGTCCCCTTCTCTTCTCAATCTATACGTCATCGCTAGGTTCCCTTATTAAGTCCAATATCATTTGTATGCCGATGACACCCAAATCTACTTCTCTGCACCAGAACTATCTCCTTCCTTGCTAACCCGTGTCACTAACTGTCTTTCTCACATCTCTTCCTGGATGTCCTCTCACTACCTCAAGCTAAATCTCTCCAAAACTGAGCTCCTCATTTTCCCCCCTTCTTCCAAAATCTCCACCCCCAATATCTTTATAACTGTTGACAACTCCATCATTACCCCTACCCCGCATGCCCGATGTCTCAGGGTCACATTTGACTCAGATCTTTCCTTCACTCCTCACATTCAGTCCTTGGCTACAGCCTGCCGCTTCCACCTTAAAAACATCTCTAAAATTAGACACTTCCTTACACAAGACACAACTAAGATTTTAATCCACTCTCTCATTCTTTCCCGCCTTGATTACTGCAACTCTGTCCTCTCTGGTCTCCCCACCTGCCACCTAGCTCCTTTACAATCCATAATGAATGCCTCTGCCAGACTCATTTTCCTTACACGTCGCTCTTCATCTGCTGCGCCTCTCTGCCAATCCCTTCACTGGCTTCCTCTTGCCTCTAGGATCAAACACAAAACTCTCACTCTTACATACAAAGCCCTCAACTGCACTGCTCCCCCTACATCTCAGACCTTGTCTCCAGATACTCTCCCTCCCGTCCCCTTCACTCTGCTCATGACCTCCTACTCTCCTCCTCTCTTGTCACCTCATCACACTCCCGTTTACAGGACTTCTCCAGACTGGCTCCCATCTTGTGGAACTCTCTGCCTCGCTCCACAAGACTCTCTTGTAGTTTTAAAAGCTTCAAGTGCTCCCTAAAGACTCTACTGTTCAGGGACGCATACAACCTACGCTGACCTTTCCTATTACCAGTTCCTCTCCTCCACTGCAATCCCCTGAACCCTCTTAGCATGTAAGCCTAAGAGTCCAGCTGTTTGTAGATCACCTTCTTAAGAGCTGAGTACAACAGTGCAACTCTTGGCAGGGCCCTCTACCCTATAATTGTTTTGTTGTACTCCCCCTTTGTTTATAGCGCTGCGGAATCTGTTGGCGCTCTACAAATAACCTATAATAATAATAATAATAATTTAGACAGGACTTCCTTTAGAAGAAAACGTTCAATCTTAAATCTAAAGGCTGGTTCCTCTGCAGCAGGAAGCTTAGAGGTAGCAGACTCCATTCCAGAAAGTTGATCCTCTGAAGCCTCAGAGTGCTGAGGACAGAGCAGTGAAGTCCAATAAATTACATAATGACCCCGGGGAAGGAGAGCTACCTTTAACCTTTAGCTTGCGTTTATCAGGGCAAGGTAAAGCGCTGAGGGCTGCAGACACCTCCGTTTGTAACAGTGCTGTAAAATCTGGCAGTAAAAGGCCCTCTCCAGATGGAGGAATCTGCGTGTGTAGGAGGAGATGAATGTAGGCTGATGCACCTCACGGGACAGTAAGTCCTCAGAAGTGGACAGCTCAGTGATACTAAAAGGGTTAACCTTCTTTGACCGAACAACATTGTCAAGGCATGTGGAACATAACTGAGAGGGTGAGCATACCAAAGCCTCCTCACAATATAAACAGGTATTACTATTTGGGATAGAGGGAATACCCTATAATATATCCAAATCCTCCATAGCTTAAGCTAATAACAGCAGGACACAGAAAATAAACAACCTTTTTTTCTCAAACACGGCACCTTTATACTCCCAATGGTTGGGGCACTCACCCCCTCTTAGACCCAGACAATACAGAGAAATAGCATCTTCTCCGACAGCCAGCTCAGTCAGGAAAGAGGAAATAAAAGCGAGACCACTCCCGGTCACATGGTGCGCAAGGCAAGACCGCCCCATCTATGAGAAAAAGCACACCAAGCTACAAGCTGCGCAGCACTCAAAGTGAAAGTAAAAACCTGTGCGTTCCAGCTACATAACAAACAGCCTATGAGCCCAATAAAAGCTCACACATAAAGCAGCATAAAATCAAAGCATCACATTTAATTAATCCCCACTGTTCAATAATCCCCCTCAGGAGATATTAACCCATGATTCTATTAAGATAAAAGGAGCCACACTGAGACCCTGTCTTCTAGCGTTTTCAACATATGTAAAATTGAAACAATCTTACCAGAATCCATGCTGTGGAACAGAAACACAGCCTCTCAAGTGTGACAGTCTTGTAGCATTGCTTCTGACATGGACTTGAGTGAGAAAACAAGCAGGCAGTGAAACTCGTCAACACTGATTGCTTAGGAGCTGTTAGCAGGCAGTCTGGATGGGTTCGAAGAAAGACTCTCCCTGCATCTCCAGACTCTAACTTTTGTCAATGCTCTCACTGAGAGGCTGACAAGACTACTTAAAACTCCAGTCCCATATCAAAGGGCAGATACCCTCCCTAAGAAACTACTCCGAAATCGTCGGACACTTCTCTGCCATCCTCCTGTGACAAAAGGCAAAGAATAAAGACAAAGGTATTTAAGCCTTTGGCTGGGGTGTCTTTGCGTCCTCCTGGTGGCCAGGTTCAATATTTCCCAACAGTAAGGAATGATGCCGTGGACTCTCCTTATATTATATATATTTTCAAATGTGGCCATATTTGCAAAAGTTACACCAGCAAGACTGACCATTTAATTTCTTCCCAAACTGGTCTGAGCTACCGTATCAAAAACAGGATAGATTGCACTAGTGTCTTTGTGATCTATCTCGTCACTTGCCAGCAATGCTCTCTCCAATACGTGGGTCTCACTTCTCGCCCTCTCAAGGATTGTATCAGAGAGCATTTGTTGTCTCTTGATGAAGACATTCTTAGGACCCCTGTTGCAAAACATTTTCGTTCCCATGGAAAACACCTTTTCCATTTTATAGTAGACATGTGCGTTTCGATTAGGAACAAATCGAAATTCGGACGAATTTCTTAAATTCGGAGATTCGGATCGAATTACGATAGTACCGAATCTACCGAATAAATCTGAATTAGTTCGGATTTATTCATTACATTCGGATGGCCATGGATTACACTAGTATTGTACAGTATATTAGGTTATATCACTCTGCTATGGGTTACACCTAATATACAGTACATAATACTAGTCTAATACACAGCACATCCCACCTAACACATACCGAAATTCAGAATTTCCGAACCGAACCGAATCCAGCCAAATTTATTCGAAACAAATTCATTCAAATTTTTCTGAATTCGAATCGATCCAAACCGAAATTCGAAAACATCCGAATCGATCCGAACCAAAATGAATTTTTCGGCCATGCACAAGTCTATTTTATAGGTATAGAGCATGTAAGGAAGGACATTAGAGGAGGAGACAGAATAGGTAAATTACTAAAACAAGAAGCTTTTTGGATTTTTACCCTACAAACAAAATATCCTAGGGGTATCAATAAGAGACAGGACTTAGACCTATTCATTGATTATCCTTTGTCCCTAAACATTACCTTTTTGTTTACCTTTTTGTTTATAATATATTAATTATATTTTAGCTAGTATTAGCTCTCTTATCCATATTCCTTCCTTATTTCCATTACCATTATTACTTATTATGAACAGTAATGTAATGGTTGAGTTCTTTCCTTTGGTTCATCATGTAGATATGTTCATTATATATCATATTTTAGTTATTATTTTTTCTTACTTTTTAGGAAACATTACATGATATATATGAGTGTTTTTCCCTTCTTTTGTGTTATATTTCTGTGTTCTCCTTTTCTACTCTTTTAGTCTTTTATAATACATAGAATTAATACTTTCTTATTTTTCTCCCTATTTATACTTATTTTTATATTCTCATATATCTTTTTATTTTTCTAGTATTATTATCTAGTTATGTCTGGTACATTATACCCATGCATTTGAATATTATCTTATTCTAAGTCCCGATCTCATCTTATAGTTCATTTAGCTACAAAAAGTATATTGTACTTATGCATATGTATGTATGTAAGTCATTTTTTCATGTTCACTTATCCATTATTACATTAAGTCACCATATCCATTGTTTTTTCCCGCCCACTTTATTTGTTTGCTTTTTGATTGGATGAAGTACAGCATAATAGAGCACCTTTAGAGAACACCTGTAGATCTCTGATGAAGTGCATCGAGCATGCGTGAAACGCGTCAGATCTATAATTACCAAGCCTTGCACACTGGTTAGTGCCCTACTTGTAAAGCTTGAATAAAAACCACTTGGTTCATGGTTCCTGCATGTCCTCATTTCCTTTTTGTTCTTTGTATAAATATATATATATATATATATATATATATATAAAACAAGCAATAGGTCCAGCACAAGTCAGCAGTTCATATATAAATAACAAAGTGCACGGCAGCCAGAGGGTCCTGCTCACCTCCAATATGTAAATCCAAAGGAAAAAGGCAAATGGCTCCAGCACTGTTTCATAAAAGTGGAAAAACCTTTATTGAGGTGTCATCATGAAAAGACAGCAACGTTTCAGGTAACGCAGACCCTTAATCATGCTATGGATTGCTATGCAACACAGCTTTAAATAGGCTGAATACCTTAATTGCAAACATATTAACTCCATAAGAGCCAAACATTGTTAACCAAATGTGAATGTTTCTACTGCCTTCTACAGGATAGGTTCATATATTACTCATAGTGAACATTTAAACCACATTTTTTTTCTGCAAAGTTAGAAAATGTTAAGCACATAGGTAAAGTTAAACACATGAGCCATGTTGCATATTTTGATCATGAGATCCAAAATTTAAAATATTTATATAAATGTGAAGAACTATAATTTATAAAAACAAATGGAGATCATAATCTCTGTTTAGACCTACAGGATGCAGAGTTTCTCTTTTTTAATTCCAATTCCCTATTACCTCCTTTCCTAAGTTTTGGAATGTGATCGATTATTTGGAACCTGAGTTGACTCACAGTGTGTCCCATTTCTTAAAAATGGGAAGAAACTGGAAGTGTTCTATCTTGGCATCTAACTGAGGATTTATGTCCACTAATCCTATCTCTAATGGGTCGTCTAGTCTCTCCTATATAGCCCCTCCCACAAGGGCATTTTAATAGGTAAACCACAAAATCTGTATCACAAGTGTAGTAACCATTAATTTCCCTAATTTTTCTATCATTGGTTTGTGCTATGTGTTTACCTTTTATCATTGCATTACATTGTGCACAATGAAGACAGGGGTATGAACCTTTCTTAGGAGTTGTGAGATAGGTAATTCTTTTGGTATTAGTGCCACCTATGTCAGCCTTAACTAAAGTGTCCCTAATGATCACTGTGTGTATTGAACTCAGAAGAGAAAATGACACGTTTAGTGTATTTCTTTGTCTTTACCCTTGTATCATGTAAAACTTCATTTTTACACCTAGTGATCATACATGGGGGATATCCTCTTTCAATAAATTTGTCAGCCATTTCCTCAAGTCTAGTGCCTTGCATCTCCTTGTCTTGCACATTTCTAATGGTTCTAATAAATTGGCTTTTGGGAATAGAAGAAAAAACTTTCTTAGGATGACTGTTATACTGAAGTAGTGTATTGCAATCAGTAGGCTTCACATACAAATCCGTTATGAGGGTTGTATCTTTTTTATATATAACTGTGTCAAGATAATTCACAGAAGTATAGGAAAAATTTAATGTGAATCTCAAACTGTCAGTACATTTATTAAGGTCCTCCACAAAATCTATTAAAGATGTTATAGGGCCCCTCCATACGCCAAACACATTGTCGATATAGCTATAGGTGGCACTAATACCAATAGAATTACCTATCTCACAACTCCTAAGAAAGGTTCATACCCCTGTCTTCATTGTGCACAATGTAATGCAATGATAAAAGGTAAACACATAGCACAAACCAATGATAGCAAAATTAGGGAAATTAATGGTTACTACACTTGTGATAGAGGTTTTGTGGTTTACCTATTAAAATGCCCTTGTGGGAGGGGCTATATAGGAGAGACTACACACCCATTAGAGATAGGATTAGTGGACATAAATCCTCAATTAGATGCCAAGATAGAACACTCCCAGTTTCTTCCCATTTTTTAGAAATGGGACACACTGTCAGTCAACTCAGGTTCCAAATAATCGATCACATTCCAAAACTTAGAAGAGGAGGTAATAGGGAATTGGAATTAAAAAAGAGAGAGGTATGGTGGATTCAACATCTTAAAACTCTGCATCCTGTAGGTCTAAACAGAGATTATGATCTCCATTTGTTTTTATAAATTATAGTTCTTCACATTTATATAAATATTTTAAATTTTGGATCTCATGATCAAAATATGCAACATGGCTCATGTATTTAACGTTATCTATGTGCTTAACATTTTCTAACTTTGCAGAAAAAAATGTGGTTTAAATGTTCACTATGAGTAATATATGAACCTATCCTGTAGATGGCAGTAGAAACATTTACATTTGGTTAACAATGTTTGGCTCTTATGGAGTTAATATCTTCGCAATTAAGGTATTCAGCCTATTTAAAGCTGTGTTGCATAGCAATCCTTAGCATGATTAAGGGTCTGCGTTACCCGAAATGTTGCTGTCTTTTCATGATGACACCTCAATAAAGGTTTTTCCACTTTTATGAAACAGTGCTGGAGCCATTTGCCTTTTTCCTTTGGATATATATATATATATATATATATATATATATATATATATATATATATATATATATATATATATATATATATATATATATGTGTGTGTGTACATATGTATTTACAGACATATATACACTTATATACATATAAATACATATGTATACATATATAGAAGTGCATTGGAGCCCTTTGCAGTCAAGTAGATAAAAACATGAATAATCATATTTATGCAATATTCCTATTTAATAAAAGCTTTAACTATGTATTTACTGTAAATATTATACATTCCAATGTTCTGCACATAGCAGAATGTTTTATGTATTATGATTGATATATATATATATATATATATATACACAGTATATATAATCATGTATAAATATATATTTGTGCAAAACTCCATCAGATATATAATTAAATATCTCTTTAAGAAAAAATATTATGTTATTTGCAGAACAATGGATTATGAAATATACAAAATTATCTTCTTATGTTGCTCTTTTCATTAACGGTTCCATTGAAGTCTATGTGGGATTGTGATGTTGCATTTGTGACATCTCAGTCTCTTTGTTACCGTGACTTTGCAAACAAGAGAGAGCAAACTTTTCCACTCTATTACAGGTGGAGCACAAACAGAATGATGCAAAATAAGTTTTCACTTTTAAACAAAAGTCTTTACTTTCAGTTAGCAGTTCAAGAGTTAAACAACCACCCTTTTGTTGTTAAACAAACAAGCAAACTAAAAACAGTACACATACAAAGGCATGTGCTTCAGAACAGAAAAACAAACACACTATTTATATAATCCTACAAGTTCTTAGGATAATACATTAGTCATTTAAATACAGGTTATCCAAGATAACTCTCCCAGTGTCTTGCTACTTCCCTGTCTGAGATCCAAATGAATCTTCAATCTAACCTTGCTTGCAAGAGCTGCCTTTTATAGCGCTCTAACTATCCTCAGCTGTTGCTAATTGGCTTCTTGTTGTTACTAATAGTAATATTTTCAGCAGTGAGCTGGCAAGCCTTACAGCATTTTGGTTCTTTCAGTATACTATTTTTCCCTGTAGAGAAATGAACCCTTTCTACAGGAATGAGTTTGTACACTCCATCACACCACCTTATTTATATGTTCAAAAAGTGGAGCCTGCAAAATAAGATAAGATTCCCTCGCCTCCCGATAAGACCAAACTCCTTGTGCCTTCTGAAACCACCATCTGTAGTGATCAAAGACCAAGTAGAACGAACGAAAGAAGCCCCCTGCATAATGAGATAAAGTTTCAGCCACCAAGACAGAGACTGTCTTATTCTAAGATCTAGATTAATACTACAAGATAACAGAGTATGATCCTGGCAAAATTCGCAAAGCATATAAGGCAGAAGAGGCCACATATGGAAGCGAGCAATTAGAAAATCATTCAAGGCTGCAATCATGTGACCTAATACCTCCATGCAAAGAGCGACTGAAGAAAAAGAGAGAGAGACCAAGAGATCTGATTACCAAAGCGTACCCAGAACCTAGGAGAATATTCTGGGAGCTGTAGCCAGACCAAATGGTATAGAAACAAACTAAAACTGCTTTAACCTTAGAAACTGATAATGCTCCTTGTGTATAGGAACATAAAGTTAAGCATCCTTTAAATCTATTGTGGACATAAACTTACCTCGCTGAACATGAGGCAGATAGTCCAAATAGTTTCCATTTTAAAGTAGAAACTATTTCAGAGCTTTTAGATCCAGAACTGGTCTAAAAGTTCCCTCCTTCTTTGGAACAATGAAGAGATTAGAATAAAATCCCATTCCCTGTTCCTGCAAGGGGACCGCAACAACCATCCCCATAGTTTCTAGATCTGAAACTGACCAAAAAAAGGCCAGAGCCTTTAAAGGATTTTGTGGAACATTGGACAAAAAAAACCTTCCTGGAGGCAGAGCTTGGCCGTGAAAGAAGATGGCCGCATAGCACTGTAGCTCCGTGTTGAGGTGGATTAATTCTCCCCCCCTAATCAGCATCCGGAGCAGGGAGCCAGTCTCAAGAATTGGGAGAAATATGCGCTGACCCACAGAGCGACTGCTAAACTTAGGTTGCAGTATATTTATCTCACTTGCCATAAGCCGCCATCAAGGCTGGTCTACCGGGACTGCAAGTCTCCGTTCCTTGACAACGTTACCGGGGGCTCAGAGTGCCAATCAAGCTGCCACATAAGCACGGCGCAGGGCACTTGACACCCACACTGAAGGGATCCTCAGAGCGCAGCTAAGCAGTGCTGCAACGGCTCTCTGGCCACCATGACAGTATCCACGTGGCAAGTCTCGTGTAAGTACACAAGAATTTTATAGTAACAGACTATCCCGACTCATACCCGAACTCACAAAATCCATGTATTTACGGCTAACTGCTGCCAGATCAAGCTCAACCAGTGTCAACCTGCCCTAATAACTAACGCAACAGATTGATGTCTAGACTGAACCTACTTGCAGTTGCAGGGGCATCCCTGATTGTACTCCCTGGAGTCTGTCTTACTGAGTCTATCTAGCACAGACATGTACAGAGAACATCTATAAGGTCAGGATTAATCTAAAAAGAAGTATGTACTAGCAAATCCTTAAGCTACATGTGAATTTATCAGCTGTGGGCTGCATTTGTTTTTATACATGACTAGACCCCCCTGCATCACCTTTATTTCAACTCTTACCAGCACGGGCCTATGATTGTGTACATCACTTTGTGAATAAAATAAGCCATGCTTCCCATGTGGTAACATCGGATACAGATAAGCTTAGCGAACACCCAAAAAGTCATGGTCAGTGTATAAAGAAACCTGTGTTTGCAAACTCATGGGCTGCATGTAAGATTATCAACGGAGGGCTGCATTTGATTTCTTCCGCGCCCAGACTCCCTCTGTATCACTTGCATCCTAACTATCACTAACCTAAGCACATGAACATGTTCTGCAATTTGTGAAGTTGTACAAGCAATACTGCCCTTGAGGTATCATCAGAGCACGTGAGGGTTTCTCTTAGTTCTCTTCCTGGAGGAGCTATTTATTAAAGTGGAGTTTATAAATTTGGCCTTCATTTATAATTCTTTTATATATATTATCAACACGATGGCGGCTAAAAAATCAGCTAAATCTGAAAAAGGCTTTGAAAAATCAGCTATCCAACCCTGTGTCAGTTTCTGCTTTTTTCCAGCCCCAAGAGAGCTCTCAAGAGGAACCCGTAGAGCCGAAAGAGTGTTTAACTGCAGGCGCCACTTCTGCTAAAATAGCTCTGACTGTAGATTATGCCGAACAACTAAAGGCGGATATTGCTAACTTGCCAAGCAAAGCTGATTTTGACTCCCTAAAGGTTCTCATTAAAAAGGAACTGACGGAGGCGGGGCTTAGCCGGTCTGGAAGATGGCTGCGTGACTCAATAGCTCCCATGCCCTAGCACCCCAAACCCAACTAAAAACATAATTTATGTAAGAACTTACCTGATAAATTCATTTCTTTCATATTAGCAAGAGTCCATGAGCTAGTGACGTATGGGATATACATTCCTACCAGGAGGGGCAAAGTTTCCCAAACCTCAAAATGCCTATAAATACACCCCTCACCACACCCACAATTCAGTTTAACGAATAGCCAAGAAGTGGGGTGATAAAAAAGTGCGAAAGCATATAAAATAAGGAATTGGAATAATTGTGCTTTATACAAAATCATAACCACCACAAAAAAAGGGCGGGCCTCATGGACTCTTGCTAATATGAAAGAAATGAATTTATCAGGTAAGTTCTTACATAAATTATGTTTTCTTTCATGTAATTAGCAAGAGTCCATGAGCTAGTGACGTATGGGATAATGACTACCCAAGATGTGGATCTTTCCACACAAGAGTCACTAGAGAGGGAGGGATAAAATAAAGACAGCCAATTCCTGCTGAAAATAATCCACACCCAAAATAAAGTTTAACGAAAAACATAAGCAGAAGATTCAAACTGAAACCGCTGCCTGAAGTACTTTTCTACCAAAAACTGCTTCAGAAGAAGAAAATACATCAAAATGGTAGAATTTAGTAAAAGTATGCAAAGAGGACCAAGTTGCTGCTTTGCAGATCTGGTCAACCGAAGCTTCATTCCTAAACGCCCAGGAAGTAGAAACTGACCTAGTAGAATGAGCTGTAATTCTCTGAGGCGGAGTTTTACCCGACTCAACATAGGCAAGATGAATTAAAGATTTCAACCAAGATGCCAAAGAAATGGCAGAAGCTTTCTGGACTTTTCTAGAACCGGAAGAGATAACAAATAGACTAGAAGTCTTACGAAAAGATTTCGTAGCTTCAACATAATATTTCAAAGCTCTAACAACATCCAAAGAATGCAACGATTTCTCCTTAGAATTCTTAGGATTAGGACATAATGAAGGAACCACAATTTCTCTACTAATGTTGTTGGAATTCACAACTTTAGGTAAAAATTCAAAAGAAGTTCGCAACACCGCCTTATCCTGATGAAAAATCAGAAAAGGAGACTCACAAGAAAGAGCAGATAATTCAGAAACTCTTCTGGCAGAAGAGATGGCCAAAAGGAACAAAACTTTCCAAGAAAGTAATTTAATGTCCAATGAATGCATAGGTTCAAACGGAGGAGCTTGAAGAGCTCCCAGAACCAAATTCAAACTCCAAGGAGGAGAAATTGACTTAATGACAGGTTTTATACGAACCAAAGCTTGTACAAAACAATGAATATCAGGAAGAATAGCAATCTTTCTGTGAAAAAGAACAGAAAGAGCAGAGATTTGTCCTTTCAAAGAACTTGCGGACAAACCCTTATCTAAACCATCCTGAAGAAACTGTAAAATTCTCGGTATTCTAAAAGAATGCCAGGAAAAATGATGAGAAAGACACCAAGAAATATAAGTCTTCCAGACTCTATAATATATCTCTCGAGATACAGATTTACGAGCCTGTAACATAGTATTAATCACAGAGTCAGAGAAACCTCTTTGACCAAGAATCAAGCGTTCAATCTCCATACCTTTAAATTTAAGGATTTCAGATCCTGATGGAAAAAAGGACCTTGTGACAGAAGGTCTGGTCTTAACGGAAGAGTCCACGGTTGGCAAGAGGCCATCCGGACAAGATCCGCATACCAAAACCTGTGAGGCCATGCCGGAGCTACCAGCAGAACAAACGAGCATTCCTTCAGAATCTTGGAGATTATTCTTGGAAGAAGAACTAGAGGCGGAAAGATATAGGCAGGATGATACTTCCAAGGAAGTGATAATGCATCCACTGCCTCCGCCTGAGGATCCCGGGATCTGGACAGATACCTGGGAAGTTTCTTGTTTAGATGGGACGCCATCAGATCTATTTCTGGAAGTTCCCACATTTGAACAATCTGAAGAAATACCTCTGGGTGAAGAGACCATTCGCCCGGATGCAACGTTTGGCGACTGAGATAATCCGCTTCCCAATTGTCTACACCTGGGATATGAACCGCAGAGATTAGACAGGAGCTGGATTCCGCCCAAACCAAAATTCGAGATACTTCTTTCATAGCCAGAGGACTGTGAGTCCCTCCTTGATGATTGATGTATGCCACAGTTGTGACATTGTCTGTCTGAAAACAAATGAACGATTCTCTCTTCAGAAGAGGCCAAAACTGAAGAGCTCTGAAAATTGCACGGAGTTCCAAAATATTGATCGGTAATCTCACCTCCTGAGATTCCCAAACTCCTTGTGCCGTCAGAGATCCCCACACAGCTCCCCAACCTGTGAGACTTGCATCTGTTGAAATTACAGTCCAAGTCGGAAGCACAAAAGAAGCCCCCTGAATTAAACGATGGTGATCTGTCCACCATGTTAGAGAGTGTCGAACAATCGGTTTTAAAGATATTAATTGAGATATCTTCGTGTAATCCTTGCACCATTGCTTCAGCATACAGAGCTGAAGAGGTCGCATGTGAAAACGAGCAAAGGGGATCGCGTCCGATGCAGCAGTCATAAGACCTAGAATTTCCATGCATAAGGCTACCGAAGGGAATGATTGTGACTGAAGGTTTCGACAAGCTGCAATCAACTTTAGACGTCTCTTGTCTGTTAAAGACAGAGTCATGGACACTGAATCCATCTGGAAACCCAGAAAAGTTACCCTTGTCTGAGGAATCAAAGAACTTTTTGGTAAATTGATCCTCCAACCATGATCTTGAAGAAACAACACAAGTCGATTCGTATGAGATTCTGCTAAATGTAAAGACTGAGCAAGTACCAAGATATCGTCCAAATAAGGAAATACCACAATACCCTGTTCTCTGATTACAGACAGCAGGGCACCGAGAACCTTTGTAAAAATTCTTGGAGCTGTAGCTAGGCCAAACGGCAGAGCCACAAATTGGTAATGCTTGTCCAGAAACGAGAATCTCAGGAACTGATAATGATCTGGATGAATCGGAATATGCAGATATGCATCCTGTAAATCTATTGTGGACATATAATTCCCTTGCTGAACAAAAGGTAAGATAGTCCTTACAGTTACCATCTTGAACGTTGGTATCCTTACATAACGATTCAATATTTTTAGATCCAGAACTGGTCTGAAAGAATTCTCCTTTTTTGGTACAATGAAGAGATTTGAATAAAACCCCATCCCCTGTTCCGGAACTGGAACTGGCATAATTACTCCAGTCAACTCTAGATCTGAAACACATTTCAGAAATGCTTGAGCTTTTATTGGATTTACTGGGACACGGGAAAGAAAAAATCTCTTTGCAGGAGGTCTCAACTTGAAACCAATTCTGTACCCTTCTGAAACAATGCTCTGAATCCAAAGATTGTGAACAGAATTGATCCAAATTTCCTTGAAAAAACGTAACCTGCCCCCTACCAGCTGAGCTGGAATGAGGGCCGCACCTTCATGTGGACTTAGAAGCAGGCTTTGCCTTTCTAGCTGGCTTGGATTTATTCCAGACTGGAGATGGTCTCCAAACTGAAACTGGTCCTGAGGATGAAGGATCAGGCTTTTGTTCTTTGTTGAAACGAAAGGAACGAAAACGATTATTAGCCCTGTTTTTACCTTTAGATCTTTTATCCTGTGGTAAAAAAGTTCCTTTCCCACCAGTAACAGTTGAAATAATGGAATCCAACTGAGAACCAAATAATTTGTTACCCTGGAAAGAAATGGAAAGTAAAGTTGATTTAGAAGCCATATCAGCATTCCAAGTTTTAAGCCATAAAGCTCTTCTAGCTAAAATAGCTAGAGACATAAACCTGACATCAACTCTGATAATATCAAAAATGGCATCACAGATAAAATTATTAGCATGCTGAAGGAGAATAATAATATCATGAGAATCACGATGTGTTACTTGTTGCGCTAAAGTTTCCAACCAAAAAGTTGAAGCTGCAGCAACATCAGCCAAAGATATAGCAGGTCTAAGAAGATTACCTGAACACAGATAAGCTTTTCTTAGAAAGGATTCAATTTTCCTATCTAGAGGATCCTTAAACGAAGTACCATCTGACGTAGGAATAGTAGTACGTTTAGCAAGGGTAGAAATAGCCCCATCAACTTTAGGGATCTTGTCCCAAAATTCTAATCTGTCAGACGGCACAGGATATAATTGCTTAAAACGTTTAGAAGGAGTAAATGAATTACCCAAATTATCCCATTCTTTGGAAATTACTGCAGAAATAGCATTAGGAACAGGAAAAACTTCTGGAATAACCACAGGAGCTTTAAATACCTTATCTAAACGTTTAGAATTAGTATCAAGAGGACCAGAATCCTCTATTTCTAAAGCAATTAGTACTTCTTTAAGTAAAGAACGAATAAATTCCATTTTAAATAAATATGAAGATTTATCAGCATCAACCTCTGAGACCAGAGGAATCATCAGAATCAGAATGATGATGTTCATTTAAAAATTCATCTGTAGGGAGAGAAGTTTTAAAAGATTTTTTACGTTTACTAGAAGGAGAAATAACAGACATAGCCTTCTTTATGGATTCAGAAACAAAATCTCTTATATTATCAGGAACATTCTGCACCTTAGATGTTGAAGGAACTGCAACAGGCAATGGTACTTTACTAAAGGAAATATCTGCTTTAACAAGTTTGTCATGACAATCAATACAAACAACAGCTGGAGGAATAGCTACCAAAAGTTTACAGCAGATACACTTAGCTTTGGTAGATTCAGCACTTGACAGTGATTTTCCTGTAGTATCTTCTGACTCAGATGCAACGTGAGACATCTTGCAATATGTAAGAGAAAAAACAACATATATATAAAGCAAAATTGATCAAATTCCTTAAATGACAGTTTCAGGAATGGGAAAAAATGCCAAAGAACAAGCTTCTAGCAACCAGAAGCAATAAAAAATGAGACTTAAATAATGTGGAGACAAAAGCGACGCCCATATTTTTTCGCGCCAAATAAGACGCCCACATTATTTGGCGCCTAAATGCTTTTTTGGCGCCAAAAATGACGCCACATCCGGAACGCCGACATCTTTGGCGCAAAATAACGTCAAAAAATGACGCAACTTCCGGCGACACGTATGACGCCGGAAACGGAAATAGAATTTTTGCGCCAAAAAAGTCCGCGCCAAGAATGACGCAATAAAATGAAGCATTTTCAGCCCCCGCGAGCCTAACAGCCCACAGGGAAAAAGTCAAATTTTAAGGTAAGAAAAATGTTAAATTAAAATGCATTATCCCAAATATGAAACTGACTGTCTGAAAATAAGGAAAGTTGAACATTCTGAGTCAAGGCAAATAAATGTTTGAATACATATATTTAGAACTTTATAAACAAAGTGCCCAACCATAGCTTGGAGTGTCACAGAAAATAAGACTTACTTACCCCAGGACACTCATCTACATATAGCAGATAGCCAAACCAGTACTGAAACAAGAATCAGCAGAGGTAATGGTATATATAAGAGTATATCGTCGATCTGAAAAGGGAGGTAAGAGATGAATCTCTACGACCGATAACAGAGAACCTATGAAATAGACCCCGTAGAAGGAGATCACTGCATTCAAATAGGCAATACTCTCCTCACATCCCTCTGACATTCACTGCACGCTGAGAGGAAAACCGGGCTCCAACTTGCTGCGGAGCGCATATCAACGTAGAATCTAGCACAAACTTACTTCACCACCTCCATCGGAGGCAAAGTTTGTAAAACTGAATTGTGGGTGTGGTGAGGGGTGTATTTATAGGCATTTTGAGGTTTGGGAAACTTTGCCCCTCCTGGTAGGAATGTATATCCCATCCGTCACTAGCTCATGGACTCTTGCTAATTACATGAAAGAAATAGCAGACTTTGGCATTATCACATCCTCATTTTGGGACCATCTGTCACCCAACACCTCACAGATATCAGCAGTGAAAAGAAATTGGCAAAAACGGGGAAACAGCAGAGGAGAGAGGACTGACAGGTGGCATTGGACATAAAGCCACAGCAAACTGCATAAATAAGGTGCCGAACTGGAGGCACAGGGACCAACTGGAGCGGACACTCACACAGACTGACTGCGGTAAACAGCGGAGAAACAAACTGAAAACCGGAGCCGCAGCGCCACGTGGTCACACGACCAAAGAAGGCCTATACCACCGGAGCGGGTAAGATCGTATAAGCGGCAGCTCCGACTAGCAGGAGGGTCACACACTCTCATTAAGTGACTCATTACCACCTCTCACTGGGGCACATTATTTATAGCAGGAGGGTCACACACACCCATTAAGTGACTCATTAACACCTCTCTTTGGGGCACATTATTTATAGACAGAAGCGCCCAAACCCATAAACTTTATCAAATAAACAAAGTGCAAAACGAAAGCACCTAACAGGAGAGGGAGAAAACAGGGTAAAGAGGCAGAGAACAAAATAAACAAAGTGGCTTGAGGAGTTCGCACGGAAGTGTGCACATCTTTTATTTTTGCAGTCACACTCAGTGGAGCACCTGTTTCACCACATAGGGGAAATGCCAGGACGCAAGCCTAATAAATTGGACAATAAATTAGACAATACACCAAGGTCCAAATTGTTACATCAATACCTGAAACCCATAGACCACATGTCAGACCCTACCCCAGTAACCAGCAATACAGATAATCCACGAGAAGACATAATGGAAAGCACCCCAGTAACATGTGACAAAGCAGGGCTTACAAAAGAGGACTTATTATCACTGTGCACTAAGAATGATCTTAAAGAGATGGTCACAGAAGTGAAAAGCTGGTATGGAGACTTGAAAAGAGACTTAACTAGGGTGTCACAGAGAGTAACAAATTTGGAAGAAAGCCATAATATCATGGACACTGACACAGCACATATCACGTCAGACTTATGATCAGGAAGAAACCATACAACATCTATTAGATAAGGTGGAAGATCTGGACAATAGGGGAAGGAGAAACAACCTGAGGATAAGGGGTATTCCAGAAGTGGTCCAACAAGGGGCATTAGAGGGGTGCTTGCAAGACTTATTCAGAACAGTTAAAGGAGACAATTGTGCACCAGATCTGGTGTTTGAAAGAGCACACAGAGCATTAAGGGCAAAACCACCACCCAAAGCCCCACCGAGAGATGTAATAATTAAACTGTTACACTTTAAGGATAAAGAAGAAATAATGAGACAGGCCAGGTTAAAGCAAAATATCACACACGCGGAAACCGCATCCAAATCTTCCAGGATCTTAGCCCGACAACTCTTCAAAGGAGGAGAGAACTCAACTACATTACAACCATCTTAAGAGAGCAAAAGATAGTATACAGATGGGGCTTTCCAGTCAGCATTATTGCCACTAGAGACAACACCACTGCGGTTCTTAAAAACCACGAAGATCTGCCACATTTCTGTGAGGCCTTGAAGCTCAACTTGCAACACTTGGAAAAAGCGAGATGCGCTGAAACAAGATTACCTCCTCGTGAGACCAGCTCTCATACACCTATAAAGAAGACTGCACCCACTATAAAGACTACTCCACAGCACGAGACAACTGCAGATGAAATCACAGATTCTGACCCATGAGAAGGGGGTTGACAGATGGGAGATAAAGGACATGTAACCTAGGAAAATGGACAGATGACATAAGGTCGTATGCTAATAATGTATAACTTTTCCTTTTTATTTTAGGTATAGGTTGGGTTTGGGGGGCAGGGATACTGCCTCAACTGTTTTTTGAATTGTGTTCTGTTGCATTGTTCAATTGCATTGATTTGTATTGTATTACATTGAGTTAAAAGGTTAATAACTGTACTAGATATCATAAGTTTCTGTAACTACTTAACTGACAAAGAAGTTAGATCTAGATTGGTAGGGACTACACCTACTTTCTGTTTTTTAGTTAAAAGAAGTTCAGCGTACAAGCATATATATCTGTATTGATAACACACAGACACACAGGGGAACGTACCACACCCGAACATTCTAATTAACAGACAGCGCGCAGCTCCATATCTAAGTAGTATAGCACTTAACAATTTAACACACAGGCTGCTAGCAATAGTTAAGATCTCCTCATATATTCCGCATAATACCAGACAACACATGGTAGGTCAACGCATCTAGAAATACAGAACTAAAGCCTAAGCACCACCATGCAAAGGAGACAAATAAAACTGATAACCATTAATGCGAAAGGATTAAACAGCCCGGAGAAACGCTCAATAGCCTTCAATTCCATACACAAGGAACTAGGGGATATAGTGTACATGCAGGAAACCCATTTTAAAAAAGGGAGAGAACCTACATTTTTCCATAGCAGGTACAAAACAGCTTTTACGGCCTCAGGTCCCACAAAAAAGGGAGGGGTAGGCATTTTTATGAGAAACCATATCCATTTCAACCCATCGCAGGTGCTTAAGGACCCCAATGGCACTTATTTAATAGTGATAGGCTCACTTTTCACTACACAGGTCACACTAGTAAACATTTACTTACCAAATGCAGGGCAACATCTGTTATTCAAACATGTTGCCCAGCTGATACTAGAACACGCTAGAGGTCTCATCTTGCTCGGGGGAGATTTCAATGTCCCACTTGACCCAATACAAGATACCTCACTAGGTAAAACCAGCACGTCTCATAAGGTGATAAAGAGCATACACACTCAAATGCAACAACTTAGACTGCACGATGTATGGAGGGCCAAAAACCCACACAAAAAGGATTATACATTTTATTCGCATCCACATCACGTATACACCAGAATAGATTACATCCTCTCAGACCAGGTAGGGCTAACATTGGTAGAAGACTCCACAATACTGCCAACCACATGGTCAGATCATGCCCCAGTAAAATGCACCATCACATGGCCAGATATCCCGGTAAAACTGCCCATATGGAGACTGGACGAGTACATGTTAAACGACAAACTAATTCAGACAGAACTAAACTTAACTTTAAGCCATTATTTCCGAGAAAACGCTAGCGATGAAATAACCACTTCAACACTCTGGGAGGCCCATAAATGCGTAATGAGGGGAGAATTTATAAGACATAAAGCTAGGGAAAACAAAAACAAAAGGCAATTCACGAACTCAATAACTTCACAAATCAGATACCTGGAAACAGAACTAAAAAAAAAACCTAAATCCACTGACATATTAAATAACCTAACTAAAAGTAAGACAGTACTTAACAATTACTTGATGAAGGAATATCAGAGGAAAGCAGATATGCTGCAGCAAAAGTACTTTGATGTTAATGACAAGACTGGTACTTCCTTAGCAAAAACCCTTAAAAGAAGACAGTTGGACACACATGTATACAGCATGCTAGATGAGGTGGGCCAAACACAAAAAGACAGTAGGCACATCGCTGACATTTTTAGACAGTACTATGGGAAACTATACAATATCAAGGCAAAAAATACACAGGAAGACATAGACAGTTTCCTAGTGGACAACTCAACGAACTAAATAGCGATGACTCTGACTCCTTGGACCAGCCGATAACCCCTGAAGAAATAAAATCAGCCATTAAAAACATGCCAAACGGTAAAAGCCCAGGACCTGACGGCCTAAGTATAAAATATTATAAAACATTCATACATCATTTACTGATACCCTTAACCACGCTATTCAATTCTCTACTTAAGGAAGGGGGCTTCACAGAAAACATGCTAGAGGCCCACATTACAGTTCTCCCCAAACCTGGGAAATCTACAGATAGACCTGAAAATTATAGACCCATATCGCTTTTAAACTCAGATATAAAAATATTTGCCAAAATTTTGGCCACTAGAATAAACACTTACCTTCCGGGATTAGTGCATCCAGATCAGGTGGGATTTGTACCGGGGCGGGAGGCACGGGACAATACCCTTAGAACATTCCAACTAACTTCATATGCACAAATTAACAAAATACAAATGTCCCTTATATCTACAGATGCGGAAAAAGCATTTGATAGGGTAAATTGGCAATTTCTCAAATCAGTTCTATGTAAAATGAAGTTTAGCAACAGATTTATACAATTAATCCTTACTCTGTATAAGAACCCCACCGCTAAAGTAAAAGTAAACGGCATACTCTCTGAGAAATTTGTGATCAAGAATGGCACAAGGCAGGGGGGGGTAGTTATCAAGCCGTCAACCTCAAATATGCTGGAATTCCGCAGCGTATTTGTGGCGAGGCTGATTCGCCTTAGTTATCAAAGGCTCGAGATCGGCTAAAGTAGAATTTAGTGACGTAAGCTTCGATCCGCCGGACTCAGTCCGACACAGATCGATTCTTACGTCACTCCAGATGTTCCGCACACAAGTGCGGCACAATCTGACTACTTTTGCTAGTTATCAAATGACTAGCAGGTACGCTCGGCACTTTTACGGCCCAGCGTACCTGGTTTTCAAACCGCCACCCCTGGAGGCGGCGGATCCCATAGGAATCAATGGGAGTCTGACCATAGCGAAAGTACAAGTTCGCTGCTGACAGACATCCCATTGATTTCTATGGGAGCTGTCTACACCTAACACCCTAACATGTACCCCGAGTCTAAACACCACTAATCTGCCCCCCCCCTACACCGCCGCAACTAAATAAAGTTATTACCCCCTAAACCGCCGCTCCCGGAGCCCACCGCAACTATAATAAATGTATTAACCCCTATCCTGCCCCCCCTACACCGTCGCCACCTATAATAAATGTATTAACCCCTAATCTGCCCCCCCTACACCGTCGCCACCTATAATAAATTTATTAACCCCTAATCTGCCCCCCCTACACCGTCACCACCTATAATAAATTTATTAACCCCTAATCTGCCCCCCCCTACACCGTCGCCACCTATAATAAATTTATTAACCCCTAATCTGCCCCCCCTACACCGTCGCCACCTATAATAAATTTATTAACCCCTATCCTGCCCCCCACTACGCCGCCGCCACTGTAATAAAATTATTAACCCCTAAACCTAAGTCTAACCCTAACCCTAACGCCCCCCTAACTTAAATATTAATTAAATAAATCTAAATAATAATTTTATTATTAACTAAATTAATCCTATTTAAAACTAAATACTTACCTTTAAAATAAACCCTAATATAGCTACAATATAAATAATAATTATATTCTAGCTATCTTACGGCTAGATTTGGAGTTTTGTCGTAACAACCTGAAAAACTAACGCCGGCTTTTTTCTGGCCGCACCATAAAAATAACTCTGGAATTGAGAGTCCACATAAAGGCTGCGTTAGGCTCCAAAAAAGGAGCGTAGAGCATTTTTAACGCAGCTTCAACTCTCGATACCAGAGTTGCTTACGCAAGCGGCCAGCCTCAAAAACGTGCTTGTGCACGATTCTCCCATAGGAAACAATGGGGCTGTTTGAGCTGAAAAAAAAACCTAACACCTGCAAAAAAGCCGCGTTCAGCTCCTAACGCAACCCCATTGTTTGCTATGGGGAAACACTTCCTACGTCTGCACCTAACACTCTAACATGTACCCCGAGTCTAAACACCCCTAACCTTACACTTATTAACCCCTATTCTGCCGCCCCCGCTATCGCTGACCCCTGCATATTATTATTAACCCCTAATCTGCCGCTCCGTAAACCGCCGCTACTTACATTATCCCTATGTACCCCTAATCTGCTGCCCTAACATCGCCGACCCCTATATTATATTTATTAACCCCTAATCTGCCCCCCACAACGTCGCCTCCACCTGCCTACACTTATTAACCCCTAATCTGCCGACCGGACCTGAGCGTTACTATAATAAAGTTATTAACCCCTAATCCGCCTCACTAACCCTATAATAAATAGTATTAACCCCTAATCTGCCCTCCCTAACATCGCCGACACCTAACTTCAATTATTAACCCCTAATCTGCCGACTGGAGCTCACGCTATTCTAATAAATGTATTAACCCCTAAAGCTAAGTCGAACCCTAACACTAACACCCCCCTAAGTTAAATATAATTTACATCTAACGAAATTAATTATCTCTTATTAAATAAATTATTCCTATTTAAAGCTAAATACTTACCTGTAAAATAAACCCTAATATAGCTACAATATAAATTATAATTATATTATAGCTATTTTAGGATTAATATTTATTTGACAGGCAACTTTGTAATTATTTTAACCAGGTACAATAGCTATTAAATAGTTAAGAACTATTTAATAGCTACCTAGTTAAAATAATTACAAAATTACCTGTAAAATAAATCCTAACCTAAGTTACAATTAAACCTAACACTATACTATCATTAAATTAATTAAATACAATACCTACAATTACCTACAATTAAACCTAACACTACACTATCAATAAATAAATTAAATACAATTTTATTACAACAATTTTAAACTAATTACACCTACTCTAAGCCCCCCTAATAAAATAACAAAGACCCCCAAAATAAAAAATGCCCTACCCTATTCTAAATTACTACAGTTCAAAGCTCTTTTACCTTACCAGCCCTGAACAGGGCCCTTTGCGGGGCATGCCCCAAAGAATTCAGCTCTTTTGCCTGTAAAAAAAAACCATACAATACCCCCCCCAACATTACAACCCACCACCCACATACCCCTAATCTAACCCAAACCCCCCTTAAATAAACCTAACACTAAGCCCCTGAAGATCTTCCTACCTTATCTTCACCATACCAGGTTCACCGATCCGTCCTGAAGAGCTCCTCCGATGTCCTGATCCAAGCCCAAGCGGGGGGCTGAAGAGGTCCATGATCCGGCTGAAGTCTTCATCCAAGCGGGAGCTGAAGAGGTCCATGATCCGGATGAAGTCTTCATCCAAGCGGGAGCTGAAGAGGTCCATGATCCGGATGAAGTCTTCTATCAATGGCATCTTCAATCTTCTTTCTTCCGGATCCATCTTGCAGACCTCCAACGCGGAACATCCTCTTCTCCCGACGCCTACTAGCCAAATGACGGTTCCTTTAAGGGACGTCATCCAAGATGGCATCCCTCGAATTCCGATTGTTCCGATCAGCCAATAGAATGCGAGCTCAATCTGATTGGCTGATTGGATCAGCCAATCGGATTGAACTTGATTCTGATTGGCTGATTCCATCAGCCAATCAGAATATTCCTACCTTAATTCCGATTGGCTGATAGAATCCTATCAGCCAATCGGAATTCGGGGGACGCCATCTTGGATGACGTCCCTTAAAGGAACCGTCATTCGGCTAGTAGGCGTCGGGAGAAGAGGATGTTCCACGTCGGAGGTCTGCAAGATGGATCCGGAAGAAAGAAGATTGAAGATGCCGTTGATAGAAGACTTCATCCGGATCATGGACCTCTTCAGCTCCCGCTTGGATGAAGACTTCATCCGGATCATGGACCTCTTCAGCTCCCGCTTGGATGAAGACTTCATCCGGATCATGGACCTCTTCAGCCCCCCGCTTGGGCTTGGATCAGGACATCGGAGGAGCTCTTCAGGACGGATCGGTGAACCTGGTATGGTGAAGATAAGGTAGGAAGATCTTCAGGGGCTTAGTGTTAGGTTTATTTAAGGGGGGTTTGGGTTAGATTAGGGGTATGTGGGTGGTGGGTTGTAATGTTGGGGGGGGGGGATTGTATGTTTTTTTTTTACAGGCAAAAGAGCTGAACTTCTTGGGGCATGCCCCGCAAAGGGCCATGTTCAGGGCTGGTAAGGTAAAAGAGCTTTGAACTTTAGTAATTTAGAATAGGGTAGGGCATTTTTTATTTTGGGGGGCTTTGTTGTTTTATTAGGGGGCTTAGAGTAGGTGTAATTAGTTTAAAATTGTTGTAATATTTTTCTTATGTTTGTAAATATTTTTTTATTTTTTGTAACTTAGTTATTTTTTATTTTTGTACTTTAGTTAGTTTATTTCATTGTAGTTATTTGTAGGAATTGTATTTAATTTATTTATTGATAGTGTAGTGTTAGGTTTAATTGTAGGTAATTGTAGGTATTTTATTTAATTAATTTAATGATAGTATAGTGTTAGGTTTAATTGTAATTTAGGTTAGGCTTTATTTTACAGGTAATTTTGTAATTATTTTAACTAGGTAACTATTAAATAGTTCTTAACTATTTAATAGCTATTGTACCTGGTTAAAATAAATACAAAGTTACCTGTAAAATAAATATTAATCCTAAAATAGCTATAATATAATTATAATTTATATTGTAGCTATATTAGGATTTATTTTACAGGTAAGTATTTAGCTTTAAATAGGAATAATTTATTTAATAAGAGATAATTAATTTCGTTAGATGTAAATTATATTTAACTTAGGGGGGTGTTAGTGTTAGGGTTAGACTTAGCTTTAGGGGTTAATACATTTATTAGAATAGCGGTGAGCTCCAGTCGGCAGATTAGGGGTTAATAAGTGTAGGCAGGTGGAGGCGACGTTGAGGGGGGCAGATTAGGGGTTAATAAATATAATACAGGGGTCGGCGGTGTTAGGGGCAGCAGATTAGGGGTACATAAGGATAACGTAGGTGGCGGCGCTTTGCAGTCGGCAGATTAGGGGTTAATTATTGTAGGTAGCTGGCTGCGACGTTGTGGGGGGCAGATTAAGCGTTAATAAATATAATATAGGGGTCGGCGGTGTTAGGGGCAGCAGATTAGGGGTACATAAGGATAACGTAGGTGGCGGCGCTTTGCGGTCGGCAGATTAGGGGTTAATAAGTGTAGGTAGGTGGAGGCGACGTTGTGGGGGGCAGGTTAGGGGTTAATAAATATAATACAGGGGTTGGCGGTGTTAGGGGCAGCAGATTAGGGGTACATAAGGATAACGTAGGTGGCGGTCGGCAGATTAGGGGTTAAAAAAATGTATTCGAGTGTCGGCGATGTGGGGGGACCTCGGTTTAGGGGTACATAGGTAGTTTATGGGTGTTAGTGTACTTTAGAGTACAGTAGTTAAGAGCTTTATAAACCGGCGTTAGCCCAGAAAGCTCTTAACTACTGACTTTTTTCCTGCGGCTGGAGTTTTGTCGTTAGATGTCTAACGCTCACTTCAGACACGACTCTAAATACCGGAGTTAGAAAGATCCCATTGAAAAGATAGGATACGCAATTTACGTAAGGGGATCTGCGGTATGGAAAAGTCGCGGCTGAAAAGTGAGCGTTAGACCCTATTTTGAGTGACTCCAAATACCGGCGGTAGCCTAAAACCAGCGTTAGGAGCCTCTAACGCTGGTTTTCACGGCTAACGCCAAACTCCAAATCTAGGCCATAGGATTTATTTTTATTTTACAGGCAACTTTCAATTTATTTTAACTAGGTACAATAGCTATTAAATAGTTATTAACTATTTAATAGCTTACCTAGCTAAAATAAACTGAAATTTACCTGTAAAATAAATCCTAACCTAAGTTATAATTACACCTAACACTACACTATACTTTAATAAATTATTCCTATTTAAAACTAAATACTTACCTGTAAAATAAACCCTAAGATAGCTACAATATAAATAATAATTATATTGTAGCTATCTTAGGATTTATATTTATTTTACAGGTAACTTTGTATTTATTTTAGCTAGGTAGAATAGTTATTAAATAGTTATTAACTATTTAATAACTACCTAGCTAAAAGAAATACAAAATTACCTGTAAAATAAATCCTAACCTAAGTTACAATTAAACCTAATACTACACTATCATTAAATTAATTAAATAAACTACCTACAAATAACTACAATTAAATACAATTACATAAACTAACTAAAGTACAAAAAATAAAAAAAGCTAAGTTACAAAAAATAAAAAAATAAGTTACAAACATTTTAAAAATATTACAACAATTTTAAGCTAATTACACCTAATCTAAGCCCCCTAATAAAATAACAAAGCCCCCCAAAATAAAAAAATGCCCTACCCTATTCTAAATTAAATAAAGTTCAAAGCTCTTTTACCTTACCAGCCCTTAAAAGGGCCATTTGTGGGGGCATGCCCCAAAAAGTTCAGCTCTTTTGCCTGTAAAAGAAAAATACAACCCCCCCCAACATTAAAACCCACCACCCACATACCCCTAATCTAACCCAAACTCCCCTTACAAAAACCTAACACTAATCCCCTGAAGATCATCCTACCTTTAGTTGTCTTCACTCAGCCGAGCAGCGATGGAACCGAAGTGGACATCCGGAGCGGAAGAAGTTAATCCTCCAAGCGGCGCTGAAGAAATCTTCCATCCGATGAAGTCATCATCCAGGCGGCGATGAAGAAGTCTTCGATCCGGGCGATGTCATCTTCAAAGAGGCGCTGAAGAGGTCTTCTATCCGGGCGATGTCATCTTCCAAGCCGGGCCTTGATTCTTCCTCCCGCCGACGCGGAACCTCCTTCTTCACCTACGGACTACGACGAATGAAGGCTCCTTTAAGGGACGTCATCCAATATGGCGTCCCCTCAATTCCGATTGGCTGATAGGATTCTATCAGCAAATCGGAATTAAGATAGGAATCTTATTTTTCCTATCTTAATTCCGATTGGCTGATAGAATCCTATCAGCCAATCGGAATTGAGGGGACGACATCTTGGATGACGTCCCTTAAAGGAGCCTTCATTCGTCGTAGTCCGTCGGTGAAGAAGGAGGTTCCGCATCGGCGGGAGGAAGATTCAAGACCCGGCTTGGAAGATGACATCGCCCGGATCGAAGACTTCTTCATCGCCGCCTGGATGATGACTTCATCGGATGGAAGATTTCTTCAGCGCCGCTTGGAGGATTAACTTCTTCTGCTCCGGATGTCCACTTCGGTTCCATCGCTGCTCGGCTGAGTGAAGACGACTAAAGGTAGGATGATCTTCAGGGGATTAGTGTTAGGTTTTTGTAAGGGGGGTTTGGGTTAGATTAGGGGTATGTGGGTGGTGGGTTTTAATGTTGGGGGGGTTGTATTTTTCTTTTACAGGCAAAAGAGCTGAATTCTTTGGGGCATGCCCCCACAAATGGCCCTTTTAAGGGCTGGTAAGGTATAAGAGCTTTGAACTTTATTTAATTTAGAATAGGGTAGGGCATTTTTTTATTTTGGGGGGCTTTGTTATTTTATTAGGGGGCTTAGATTAGGTGTAATTAGCTTAAAATTGTTGTAATATTTTTAAAATGTTTGTAACTTTTTTTATTTTTTGTAACTTAGCTTTTTTTATTTTTTATACTTTAGTTAGTTTATGTAATTGTATTTAATTGTAGTTATTTGTAGGTAGTTTATTTAATTAATTTAATGATAGTGTAGTATTAGGTTTAATTGTAACTTAGGTTAGGATTTATTTTACAGGTAATTTTGTATTTCTTTTAGCTAGGTAGTTATTAAATAGTTAATAACTATTTAATAACTATTCTAACTAGCTAAAATAAATACAAAGTTACCTGTAAAATAAATATAAATCCTAAGATAGCTACAATATAATTATTATTTATATTGTAGCTATCTTAGGGTTTATTTTACAGGTAAGTATTTAGTTTTAAATAGGAATAATTTATTAAAGTATAGTGTAGTGTTAGGTGTAATTATAACTTAGGTTAGGATTTATTTTACAGGTAAATTTCAGTTTATTTTAGCTAGGTAAGCTATTAAATAGTTAATAACTATTTAATAGCTATTGTACCTAGTTAAAATAAATTGAAAGTTGCCTGTAAAATAAAAATAAATCCTAAGATAGCTAGAATATAATTATTATTTATATTGTAGCTATATTAGGGTTTATTTTAAAGGTAAGTATTTAGTTTTAAATAGGATTAATTTAGTTAATAATAGAAATATTATTTAGATTTATTTAATTAATATTTAAGTTAGGGGGGCGTTAGGGTTAGGGTTAGGGTTAGACTTAGGTTTAGGGGTTAATAATTTTATTACAGTGGCGGCGGTGTAGTGGGGGGCAGGATAGGGGTTAATAAATTTATTATAGGTGACGACGGTGTAGGGGGGGCAGGATAGGGGTTAATAGGTTTAATATAGGTTGCGGCGGGTTCAGGGAGCGGCGATTTAGGGGTTAAACTATTTATTTAGTTGCGGCGAGGTGCGGGATCAGCAGGATAGGGGTTAATAATTTTATTATAGAGGGCGACGGTGTAGGGGGGGCAGGATAGGGGTTACTAGGTATACTGTAGGTGGCAGCGGTGTCCGGGAGCGGCGGTTTAGGGGTTAATACATTTATAAGAGTTGCGGCAGGGTCTAGGAGCGGCGGTTTAGGGGTTAATACATTTCTAAGAGTTGCGGCAGGGTCTAGGAGCAGCGGTTTAGGGGTTAATACATTTATAAGAGTTGCGGCAGGGTCTAGGAGCGGCGGTTTAGGGGTTAATACATTTATAAAAGTTGCAGCAGGGTCTAGGAGCGGCGGTTTAGGGGTTAGTAACTTTATTTAGTTGCGGGAGGCTCCGGGGGCACCGGTATAGGGATAGAACAGTGTAGTTTAGTGTGGGTGCTTAGTGACAGGCTAGCAATAAAGCTGGGAAAAAGACGAAGGGCAGCGAGATCGGATGAGTGATAACTCTCACAGTCCGCTGCTCATCGCCCCGCGGCTTTTTGACAGCTTTTTTTGATAACTTAGGCGAACGTATTCAAGGTCCGCGGCGGCGAAGGTAGGCAAGCTTAGGCGGGCGTATTGGGCCGGCGAAGTCAGAAAAGTAGACGGCTTGATAACTACCCCCCAGGGATGCCCACTTTCCCCTATACTCTTTGCACTCACAATAGAAGCACAAACAAGTAACAGGTCTTAACATAGCAAACAAACATTATAAATTGGCATTATATGCAGACGATATTCTGCTCACCTTAACAAATATAGACACTTCGCTGCCTAAGGCACTAGAAATCTTCAAAGAGTACGGAAAAGTGTCGAACTTCCAATTAAATTTATCAAAATCTGAATTATTAAACATAACATGCGATCTGACAACTCTTAATGACACCCTACAAACATGCACACTCAAACATCAAGAAATCAAAATGAAATACTTAGGCATTTACATATCCCCAGACCAACAAGAAATCTTCCAGGCAAATTATAAACAACTGGAACAAAATTTGGTAACTGATTTGTCTAATTGGAAAAACAAAACAATATCATGGTTGGGTAGGATAAACGTCATTAAGATGAACGTTTTACCAAGATTCTTATACCTTTTGCAAACAACACCCATACCATTGCCACCTAGATACTTACAGAGAATACAAAAAATAATAGAACAATACATCTGGGGGGACATTAGACCAAGAGTTCCCAGAAAAACACTCTACCTGCCGAGAGACAGAGGAGGACTGGGGCTACCAAATATAGAGGTCTATAAGCAAGCAATTGTGCTACGTACTTTTCCTTGACTGGTGTCATAATGATAACAACAAACTTTGGGTACAACTAGACCGTGCCATCTTAGGCACAGGAAATGCGGGAAACATGGCATGGCTAGCAAAAAAGGACAGACCACAGATGGTAGAAAGATACCCTTTGTTCATAGATTTTTTTACTTCATGGGATAAACTTATGAACACTTCAGAAAAGATTTCAACACACTTCTCACCCTTGACACCAATATGTCAGAACCCTGCATTGCCTTGGAATTACAGGGACACAGACCTAGACCAAAACCCACACATTAAAAACCGAGTGTTTTGGATTTTGACTGAAGATGGTAAAATGAAAACACTTGAAAACATCAAAGAGTCTGAGATAGGGAACGGTATGAATTGGCTGATGTATTCACAGGTGAATCATTATTTGGCAACTCACAAACACAAACATAACCTGCTCAGGCGAAACACTGCATTTGAGACTCTCTGCTTAAATGAAACACACACAGAACACGCCACTTCTACTTTATACAAAATACTGATACCAGAAGATGCACAAACCTTGCCCTCATATGTTAGAGCATGGGAGAATGAACTGCATACAGATATAGACCTGCAGGACTGGTTGGTGGCATTTCAAACCACAAAACAATCCTCAATCTCTGCTAGGGTACAAGAATCAAGCTATAAATTTTTATCAAGATGGTATCTGACCCCGGTTAGACTAAAACAAATATATAAAACGACCTCAGGGAAATGCTGGAGAGAATGTGGAAGTGAAGGCACATTGACTCATATATGGTGGGACTGCCCCAGGTTAGACAGGTTTTGGACAGAGATACTAGAGTATGTTCGAGTGGCAACAGGGAAATCATTGCAGAATAACCCCAAGACCTTATTATACATCTCGCTACCCAGCCTGGAGTGCAAGGCGGCGATTGCCCTTAGACTAGTTATGCTGAATGGGGCAAAAATGCTGATCCCCAAGCATTTGAATAATAAAGTTGCACCAACAGTTGAGGAGTGGAAACAACAAGTAGACACATTACTTCACTTAGGGCCTAGATTTAGAGTTGGGCGGTAGCCGTCAAAACCAGCGTTAGAGGCTCCTAACGCTGGTTTTTACCGCCCTCTGGTATTTGGAGCCAGTCATTAAAGGCTCTAACGCTCACTTTTCAGCCGCGACTTTTCCATACCGCAGATCCCCTTACGTCAATTGCGTATCCTATCTTTTCAATGGGATCTTTCTAACGCCGGTATTTAGAGTCTTGGCTGAAGTGAGCTTTAGAAATCTAACGTCAAAACTCCAGCCGCAGAAAAAAGTCAGTAGTTAAGAGCTCTCTGGGCTAACGCCGGTTCATAAAGCTCTTAACTACTGTGCTCTAAAGTACACTAACACCCATACACTATGTACCCCTAAACCGAGGTCCCCCCACATCGCCGCCACTCTATTAATTTTTTTTAACCCCTAATCTGCCGACCGCCACCTACGTTATACTTATGTACCCCTAATCTGCTGCCCCTAACACCGCCGACCCCTATATTATATTTATTAACCCCTAATCTGCCCCCCTCAACGTCGCCTCCACCTGCCTACAATTATTAACCCCTAATCTGCCGAGCGGACCGCACCGCTACTATAATAAAGTTATTAACCCCTAATCCGCCTCACTCCCGCCTCAATAACCCTATAATAAATAGTATTAACCCCTAATCTGCCCTCCCTAACATCGCCGACACCTAACTTCAATTATTAACCCCTAATCTGCCGACCGAATCTCGCCACTACTGTAATAAATGGATTAACCCCTAAAGCTAAGTCTAACCCTAACCCTAACACCCCCCTAAGTTAAATATAATTTAAATCTAACTAAATAAATTAACTCTTATTAAATAAATTATTCCTATTTAAAGCTAAATACTTACCTGTAAAATAAACCCTAATATAGCTACAATATAAATTATAATTATATTATAGCTATTTTAGGATTTATATTTATTTTACAGGTAACTTTGTATTTATTTTAACCAGGTACAATAGCTATTAAATAGTTAAGAACTATTTAATAGCTAAAATAGTTAAAATAATTACAAATTTACCTGTAAAATAAATCCTAACCTAAGTTACAATTAAACCTAACACTACACTATCAATAAATAAATTAAATTAAATACCTACAATTACCTACAATTAAACCTAACACTACACTATCAATACATTAATTAAATACAATACCTACAAATAACTACAATTAAATAAACTAACTAAAGTACAAAAAATAAAAAAGAACTAAGTTACAAAAAATATTTACAAACATTAGAAAAATATTACAACAATTTTAAACTAATTACACCTACTCTAAGGCCCCTAATGAAATACATAGCCCCCCAAAATAAAAAAATGCCCTACCCTATTCTAAATTACAAAAGTTCAAAGCTCTTTTACCTTTTTACAGGGCCCTTTGCGTGGCATGCCCCAAGAAATTCAGCTCTTTTGCCTGTAAAAAAACACATACAATACCCCCCCCCAACATTACAACCCACCACCCACATACCCCTAATCTAACCAAACCCCCCTTAAATAAACCTAACACTAAGCCCCTGAAGATCTTCCTACCTTATCTTCACCTCACCGGGTATCACCAATCGGTCCTGGCTCCAAAATCTTCATCCAGCCCAAGCGGGGGCTGGCGATCCATAATCCTGCGGCTGAAGAGGTCCAGAAGAGGCTCCAAAGTCTTCATCCTATCTGGGAAGAAGAGGAGATCCAGATTACAGATGGAATCAGCCAATCAGAATCAAGTTCAATCCGATTAGCCAATCAGATTGAGCTCGCATTCTATTGGCTGATCGGAACAGCCAATAGAATGTGAGCTCAATCTGATTGGCTGATCGGATCAGCCAATCGGATTGAACTTGATTCTGATTGGCTGATTCCATCAGCCAATCAGAATTTTCCTACCTTAATTCCGATTAGCTGATAGAATCCTATCAGCCAATCGGAATTCGAGGGACGCCATCTTGGATGACGTCCCTTAAAGGAACCGTCATTCTTCAGTTGGACGTCGTCGGAAGAAGATTGATCCGCGCTGGAGGTCTTCACGATGGAGCCGTTCCTCATCGGATGAAGATAGAAGATGCCGCTTGGATCAAGATGGTTGCCGGTCTGGAGCGCCTCTTCTTCCCGGATAGGATGAAGACTTTGGAGCCTCTTCTGCCGCAGGATTATGGATCGCCAGCCCCCGCTTGGGTTGGATGAAGATTTTGGAGCCAGGACCGATCGGTGATACCCGGCGAGGTGAAGATAAGGTAGGAAGATCTTCAGGGGCTTAGTGTTAGGTTTATTTAAGGGGGGTTTGGGTTAGATTAGGGGTATGTGGGTGGTGGGTTGTAATGTTGGGGGGGGGTATTGTATGTGTTTTTTTACAGGCAAAAGAGCTGAATTTCTTGGGGCATGCCCCGCAAAGGGCCCTGTTCAGGGCTGGTAAGGTAAAAGAGCTTTGAACTTTTGTAATTTAGAATAGGGTAGGGCATTTTTTTATTTTGGGGGGCTTTGTAATTTCATTAGGGGGCTTAGAGTAGGTGTAATTAGTTTAAAATTGTTGTAATATTTTTCTAATGTTTGTAAAAAAAAAAAATTTTTGTAACTTAGTTCTTTTTTATTTTTTGTACTTTAGTTAGTTTATTTAATTGTAGTTATTTGTAGGTATTGTATTTAATTAATGTATTGATAGTGTAGTGTTAGGTTTAATTGTAGGTAATTGTAGGTATTTTATTTAATTTATTTATTGATAGTGTAGTGTTAGGTTTAATTGTAACTTAGGTTAGGATTTATTTTACAGGTAATTTTGTAATTATTTTAACTATTTTAGCTATTAAATAGTTCTTAACTATTTAATAGCTATTGTAACTGGTTAAAATAAATACAAAGTTACCTGTAAAATAAATATAAATCCTAAAATAGCTATAATATAATTAAAATTTATATTGTAGCTATATTAGGGTTTATTTTACAGGTAAGTATTTAGCTTTAAATAGGAATAATTTATTTAATAAGAGTTAATTTATTTCGTTAGATTTAAATTATATTTAATTTAGAGGGGTGTTAGGGTTAAAGTTAGACTTACCTTTAGGGGTTAATAAATTTATTAGAGTAGCGGTGAGCTCCTGTCGGCAGATTAGGGGTTAATACTTGAAGTTAGGTGTCGGCGATGTTAGGGAGGGCAGATTAGGGGTTAATACTATTTATTATAGGGTTATTGAGGCGAGAGTGAGGCGGATTAGGGGTTAATACATTTATTATAGTAGCGCTCAGGTCCGGTCGGCAGATTAGGGGTTAATAAGTGTAGTTAGGTGGAGGCGACGTTGGGGGCGGCAGATTAGGGGTTAATAAATATAATATAGGGGTCGGCGATGTTAGGGCAGCAGATTAGGGGTACATAGGGTTAATGTAGGTGGCGGGGGTGTACGGAGCGGCAGATTAGGGGTTAAAAATAATATGCAGGGGTCAGCGATAGCGGGGGCGGCAGATTAGGGGTTAATAAGTGTAAGGTTAGGGGTGTTTAGACTCAGGGTACATGTTAGAGTGTTAGGTGCAGACGTAGGAAGTGTTTCCACATAGAAAACAATGGGGCTGCGTTAGGAGCTGAACGCGGCTTTTTTGCAGGTGTTAGGTTTTTTTCAGCTCAAACAGCCCCATTGTTTTCTATGGGGGAATCGTGCACAAGCATGTTTTTGAAGCTGGCCGCGTCCATAAGCACCGCTGGTATCGAGAGTTGAAGTTGCGGTAAATATGCTATACGCTCCTTTTTTGGAGCCTAACGCAGCCATTCTGTGAACTCTAAATACCAGCAGTATTTAAAAGGTGCGGCCAGAAAAAAGCATGCGTAGCTAATGCACCCCTTTGGCCGCAGAACTCTAAATCTAGGCATTAGAAAGGTACCACCACATGCAAAATGACACATTGGACACACACGAGATTATGCTGCTGCGGTGGAAAGAGTGCCGAGAATCTTATAGACCATGAGTTTAATAACCGCACACTATAACTTTTCAGAGGTCAGAGCACAAGAGATACTGGGGAGAAACGGTAACAAAGGGATTGATATAATAGTCTTACCCCGGCTGAGATGTAATATACCAAAGGATTGAAAGTTACGCTAGGAAAACATAGTCATTCATTGAGTGTTGTAATATACATGTTGGTAATGCTGATGAACATTTTGATATTTTTTATAATACCTGCTAACTGAATGTGGACAGATCTAAACTGCTTAATGGACACTGTGAGAAATGGACGGTACAGCTGAACTCTCGGCAGTAGTGCTTGGATGTCTTGCTGGGCATAAAAGTTAACGTTAGTAATGCAGAAATGACAAAGTATATGTTGATGATAACGTGTAAGATCCATTTTGATAGGAAGGAGGGGAGGGACTGTCTCCCTTCTAACCTGAAAAACGTATTGTATATTTGATGATCTTCCAAATAAAGCTTATTTGAAAAAAAAAAAAAAAAAGGAACTGACTTCTCTACGCAAAGAAATTGGTGAAATTGGCCAGAGGGTGGAGGATGTGGAGGACACGCAAAACACCATAACGGAAATGATAAGTAACATCAACACTGATGCAGCTATACATGACTCCAAAATTGATCTCCTTCAAAACAAAGTAGAAGATCTCGAAAACAGGAGCCGACGAAACAATCTTCGGTTCAGGGGGATCCCTGAAACTGTACAGACATCCGATTTACAAGAATACCTGCAAGGTCTGTTTCAGTTTATAAAGACTGACCCACAAGCCCAACCTATTGAGCTAGATCGAGCCCACAGAGCTCTGAGAGCAGCACGCCTTAACACACCGCCCGAGATGTCATCATACGGTTCTCCAGATATAGGGATAAAGAAGAAATATGGAGCAAGGTTCGCCAGCTACCTAACATTCAGTATTTAGACCACACTATTCAAGTCTACATGGACCTCTGCCCAATGACGATCCAGAGAAGAAGAGATCTGAAATTTCTTACCAGAGCCCTGCAAGAAAAACACATCAAGTATAGATGGGGCTTCCCTTTTAGTTTAATTGTCTCTAAAGACGGCATCACTCACATCTATAAAGGGCAACAGGATCTGGACTCTTTTACAAAGGGCCTGGGCCTATCTGTGAAAGAACATCATATGAATGCAGCGGATACCCACCCTGGGCCCATGCCCGATGAACATCAGCATAATAAAGAACTTTGGCACAAGGTTCCCTTTAGAATCCTATACCGAATCCTGAGGAAGGCCCCTCTTGATTCTTCCAAAACTGAGAAGCGGTGAGATAATACCTAACTGTTTAATTTAACGAATTGTGATTACATATCCGGGCCGTCACCAGGCCTCTTGAACTTTTACCCTATAGAGACTTGTAGTTAATGAACACTAGTTATCTAGCACCTTCATCACTTGGTTATATTGTGTTATTTAGTTAATGTATTTGTGGTATGGGTGTGCAGCAGGATAATTTTGCTCCTACATAATTTGCCCTCCTAATCCTACTAACATAGTCTCTATTGGGGTTGGCATTCCCCATCATATGACATACGGGTCCAGCCGTCTGTTAGGCCCCCTTACTTCTACAGTTGAATAAATTCTATGGCATGCTTCTCACAAGACACATTAGATCGGCTGTGTATGAAAAAGCGGCATGTCTAACCTTTAAACTGCAATGCTGCAGGCTTGGAGTATCTCTCCAGTTATATCAGTTACAAGAGGGTTCATCTCTTTACATAGCTTAGTCTTGATATCCCCTGATACATGCTTCCGAAAGATATTTTCAAAAGTTGAAACTGTGTTTACCCCCTTGTACTTGTTTAATACCTGTTCCATCAGCACCAGGCCCCCTCCAGGTTAACCCATCGATTTCCAAGTTATATAATCCCACCCGACGCCTGATGTTAACGATGGATTAGCCACCACACACTGTGAAGATGATTTAATATTGAAACTCCCTGTTTCATATGTCAGAACCCTTATCTTAATTAGGGGGGAGTTGTTACTCCACCCAACACCCCTCCTTCCAAGCAAGAGCTTCTCTCTTGCCGGACATTTGACCGGTTATGGTCCTTATGTTAAAATGTTTTTCTATGTTTGCTTGTTCATATTATTTGTCTTTTTTGTTTTCTTTATGTTATTTTGTTCAATTTGTTGACAATGCTGACTCTAAAGATGCCATCAGACACCCTGGCCTGCACTATAGTGGCCGACTTGACGCTCTGCAACACAGACTGACATTTGACCCCACCTCCCTCCAACAGCCTTCTGGGATTTTCATGCTCTTTCACCCCCATAATAGCAAATAATGTACCCGCAAAACAATGCTAACCTAACTCTTTTGACAATTAATTCTAAGGGCCTTAACAGTCCAAATAAACGTAACCTAGCTCTTAGAGACTTTAGACACCAAGGGGGAGATATAATTTTCCTCCAGGAGACTCATTTTGTCTCCGGGAAAGAACCAAAAACCTACCAGTTTAAATTTGGAGATGCTTACTACGTGTCTCATAAAGTAAAGAAAAATGGTGTTGGGATACTTTTTAAGAAAACCATCCCCTTCAGGCTCCAGAAAAAAAAATAAGGACCCAGAGGGCCGATACCTAATTCTTATAGGCACACTATTCAACACCCAAGTCACTTTAGCGAGTGTGTATGCACCAAATTCTAACCAAGGAAAATTTTTCAAAAAATTCACTAACACACTTTTAGAGGGGGGCAAGGGCTCACTTATAATAGGGAGGGATTTTAATGTCACACTCAATCCAACTATGGACACTTCTACAGGCTCATCATGTATACCCCGTAAAACTATCCATAATGTCAAAACATACCTACGAAATGCAGTCTTACAGGACGTTTGGAGAATAACCCACCCGAACGACAGGTCATACTCCTACTACTCTTCCCCTCAGCAGTCCCACTCACGTATTGACTACATCATGATGGATGTAACTAGCCTATCTACAGTTAAAAGCATTACTATTCTCCCCAGAGTTTGGTCTGACCACTCCATGATTACATGCACCTTCTCTTGGTCCACAGCCCCACTTGTACCATTCCAGTGGAGATTAGACGAGACCGTGCTCAATGATCCTATCCACTATGCAAAGGTAGAAAAAACACTTATTGAATATTTTGCTATTAACAAGGGCACGGTGTCAGATGATAGAATCCTCTGGGAGGCTCACAAGGGCGTGCTCAGGGGTGAATTCTTGAGTATTAAGTCTCATCAAACTAAAGTGAATAATACTAACTTAAAGAAAACGCTAGATGAGATAGCAGTCCTAAAATCAGACCTAATAAAAGACCCTAAAAATTGCATTATCAAAGAAACCCTGGACACTCTTAGGAACAAAATTAAAACCCTTTTAGCCTACGAATATAAAACCCAAGCTCTTAAATTACAACAGTCATATTACGAAGGAGATAACAAATGTAGTCACTTATTTGCACGTAAATTGAAATGTAAGACATATAAAGCCTTCATACTGGAGATAAAGGGCAAAGACCAAAGGAAACGCTCTACAACTGAACAAATAGCTGAAGCCTTTAGATCTTATTATGAATCTTTATATAATTTACCATCCCTGGACACATCTTCAGAACATACTACATCTCAGACTAAACAATAGAGAATAAATACCTATCTAGATAACCTAAAGTTTCCCCAAATTATTAATGAGCAATCCGACTCTCTTAACAAACCTTTTACCGGTGAGGAACTGGAAAAGGTCATTAAAGACTTACCGACTGGCAAGGCACCAGGGCCGGTTGGCTTCACTAATTATTACTATAAAAAACTTAAAGAACATTTAATCCTGCACCTCTTACACATTTTTAATACTATCTCAGAAAATAATCCATTCCCCAAACAAGCACTTGAAGCACATATATCCATCATCCCAAAGCCAGGTAAAAGTCCCGACAGGGTAGAAAACTATAGACCTATATCTTTGCTAAATTCAGATGTGAAGATATATGCAAAACTCCTAGCCATCCGATTGAATCAAATTCTACCAGACATTATTGTTAATGACCAAGTGGGCTTTATTCCCACTAGAGAAGCCAGGGACAACACGACCAGGGCCCTTCACCTTATTGAATATGCATCATCTAAGCGACTCCCCCTGGCCATAGTGTCAACGGATGCGGAAAAAGCTTTTGACCACGTCTGTTGGCACTTCCTAAAAGCGGTTCTGTTGAGGTTTGGGCTTGGGGAGCCTATCATCTCTAAAATATTTGCCCTATACGTTAATCCTAGTGCTAAAGTTTAATTAAACGGAACCCTCTCCCACTCGTTTGGTATCTCAAATGGCACCAGACAAGGGTGCCCCCTATCACCTTTACTTTTTGCTTGCCTGGTGAAAGCCTTTGCCATACAGATACGGGCCCAACAAGATATCGAGGGGATACACATACAAAACACCACACATAAGATATTGCTCTATGCCGACGACATCTTATTTTTTCTTTCAAATCCTACAGCCTCCTTCCCCCCACTCCTGTACTCTTTTTCAGAGTTTAGTTCAGTCTCAAATTTCCTAATCAACAAATCTAAATCGGAAATTCTTAATGTTTCATTGCCCCCTGAGGACGTAAGTCTGATAAAACAAATTAGCCCCTTTAAGTGGCAAGTTAAAAAAATTAAATACTTGGGTGTTTTCCTGACCCCATCTTTAAACGACATCTTTGATTCTAATTTTAGACCACTACAAAAAACCCTGATAGCTGAAATGTCCTCCTGGCGCACCAGAAATATATCTTGGTTAGGGAGAATAAATGCTTTCAAAATGAACATTCTTCCGAAAATGTTATATCTTTTACAAACCCTACCAATCCCTCTCCCTACCCTTTTTCTCAATAACCTATAGAAACAAATACTAGACTATATTTGGAACAAAAAACCTGCAAGAATTAATAAACATATGATGTGCCTATCTTTTAAACAAGGTTTAATCATACTTGAAACTTACAACATGTGGGGAAAAATATTAAATGCATACCCCCTGCTCTCCAGCAACCCCTCCCCATTAACCCCTCTTACTGATAACCAAGATTTTGTTCCTGGTACAGGACATATAGGAACCTTAACCAAAAAACCCCACAGATCTCTTATGGCATATCACCTAGGTAACGAACAAAGATGGTTCACAGTGGATGAGCTAAAAGAAAATGGGCTTGGCTTTCTCCAGGACTGGTTTAAGTTGTACCAGTGCCACTCCTACATCTCCAATCATCCTGACAGGAAAAATATAATGAGACCATTTACCCAATTTGAATCTTTTTATAGTAAACATGCCCCAATAAATCACGCTTTATCACATATGTACGCTCTGTTACAAAACCAATCACTGGGTCAATCCCCTTACTACATGGATAGATGGGAAAGCGAGCTTGAGCTGGTGATTACCCCCTCAAAAGTCAAACAGATATTTACCAACCTCACCAAGACCTCCATCTCTAGTAGAATGCTCGAAATGAACATAAAACTAATGCATAGATGGTACCTTACCCCAGCCAGATGCCATAAACTATTTAGTAAGACTAGCAACCAGTGCTGGAGATGTCACTCCCAGATAGGAACAATGTCACACATTTGGTGGCAGTGCCCAATGATAACCTCCTTCTGGACAAAAGTAATTGAGGAATCAAACATTATTCTAGGCCCCAAAATTACTGAAAATCCACTTCTATGGCTTTTCAACCTTACCCCTAAAAAACTTGCAACTGTTCAAACTAAGTTACTACATATCCTTATTAATAGCGCAAAATCACTAGTAGCTAAAACCTGGAAAACAACTACAACCCCTTCCTTGGCGCAATGGATAGACCAATGTCAGACTGTTATAGAACTAGAGGAATACCATTATATGAGAACCAGGCGCAAAGAAGTGTATTTAGATATCAAAATCTTATGGGATTCTTACATAACAGACAAATTTAGGAGAGCCCCTGACTATACTCCTCCCCCTTAATCCTCAGACCCGACAGTTACGGTACGGCACGCTATCTATCCCTTTCAACTGACATTCGCGACCTTAGAGTGTTTACAATTTAAATCTTACCATAACCATGCATCTTGTTGTATCAAAGGAAAGGAATGTGAAAAGAGAAACCATTGTCACTTTTTTCTTTTTTTTTTTTTTCTTTTCTTGTTGTTTTAACTGTTGTTTGTAATGTATGTTTTATTGATGCATGTTATTTATAGATCTTTCATGACATGTACAACTTTTGCATAAAATCAATAAAAATATTTATTAAAAAAAAAAAAAAAACTTCCCTTGGGAAGCCTTGTTCTGCAACCTATTTCATATCCATGAGAGACAATATTTAGAATTTAAAGATCCTGAACAGACTGAAACCAAGCCTCCTGAAAAAGGCATAACCTCCCCCTACAAAGGTTTCTGGATGGGGACCGCACCTTCATGCAGACTTGGATGGGGGGCGTGGATTTCTTTCTTGAACTACTTAGACTCAAGTTCCAAGCAGAATCAGAGGAACTCTGATTTTGAGTGGAGGAAACAGATACCTGTGCCCTGTTTTTTGTCCTGAGGAAGAAAAGCCCCTTTACCACCAGTCATGGTAGAAATAATGGAATCCAAACCAGTACCAAATAAAATCTTTCCAGAAAAGAAAAAAGCCTGGATATATATATATATATATATATATATATATATATATATATATATATACTGTATATATATGTTTATATGTGTGTACATATGTATTTTTATGTATTAACAGACATATATACACATACAGTATAAACACAAATACATATGTATACATATATATATAAGTGCATTAGAGTCCTTTGCAATTAAGTAGATGAAAACATGTAAAATCATATTTATGTAATATTCATATATAATAATGTGTTATAGTGTAAATTTGCTGTAAATATTACATATTCCAGAATATGTTTTACGTATTTTTAAATAGCTATTCCTATATATATATCTGTATATATCTATACCTATAAATAATCATCTATATATATATATATATATATATATATATATATATATAGGTATACATCTATATTGTACCAAAATACCATCAGATATATAGAAATATATATTGTTGAATAAATAGAACATATTCTGCTATATGCAGAACATTGCAATGTGAAATAACAAATTATGCTTACCTGATAATTTTCTTTTCTTCAGATGGAAAGAGTCCACAGCTGCATTCATTACCTTTGGGAAATAAGAACCTGGCCACTAGGAGGATGCAGACACACCCCAGCCAAAGGCTTAAATACCCCTCCCACTTCCCTCATCCCCCAGTCGTTCTGCCGAGGAACAAGGAACAGTAGAAGAAATACCAGGGTGAAAAGGTGCTAGAAGAATAAAAAAATAAGAGACGCCCCCAGAAAAATACGGGCGGGGAGCTGTGGACTCTTTCCATCTGAAGAAAAGAAAATTATCAGGTAAGCATAATTTAGATTTTTCTTCATAAATGGAAAGAGTCCACAGCTGCATTAATTACTTTTGGGAAAACAATACCCAAGCTAAAGAGGACACTGAATGCAAAAATGGGAGGGTACAATAGGCGGCCCATTCTGAGGGTGCCAGGCCTGAAAAGAAAAACACACCCAACCAAACCACGCTTCGTCGGAGCCAGGCAAAAAAAATAGAAGGAAAAGGCCCCAAGGACACTGACCCGCAGATAGTCCGAAAGCCTAACTAGAGACCGCAAAGTAGACTCACTGAGCCAACACTTCTCTAGGAGAACCGTCGCCCAGCAGTCGGCCCCCACACAACCCTTACTAGTACAGTACCAAAATCCCCAAAAGGGAGAGGACAAGGGTGAACCAAAGGGATACCCAGAAAGGTACAGCAAGATCCAATAAAGGAAAAGCCCTCTTCAAAAGAGGCAAAAGTCTACAGAGACCCGAATGAATCCTGAGAACAAGGGGAGACGACACCCAACCCACAAGAAGCAACCGAGCCTTTCTCAAGGAGAAGAACATCTACCTATCATGCAACAGCACCGAAAAGACAGCTGAAGACAAAATCCTCAAAACGTCAGAACTCCGAGACTGAGGAAACAGAAAAATTAGAAGTAGCAAACTCAGAAATATAAACATCTGAGTCCAGTAACCTGCTGCCATCCGTAGGAAAACACAGAGAAAACATTATCCGTAAGGAAAAAGCGACCAAACAAAATAGCAGATTGCCCCACTCCAGGCAATCCAGACCGCCAGACCTACACACAGATCTCAAAAGGGACGATGTACAGAACCTCTAAAAACAAAGTCCACTGGCACCCCCAAGACATGAGGATGAACAACAAATCTCAGATCCTACACCTAGCCGGACCAGCCCAAGCAATGGCAGATCTGAAGCAAGGGAACAGAAAAGAATCCCAAGACCGGCCCCAAAAAGGGTGGAAGAATGGCACAGCCACTTCAACCTAAGACAATCAAGTAGGCGATAAACCCAAAGAGATCCAGCAAAGCCACCCGACTAGGTCTCAATGCGGAGCCAGCAGCTCCCCAGATGGAAAGGAACAACTCAAAGAGCTGACCAATCCCCGAACCAGATAAAACATCTGTTCCAACCTCCCCGAACACAGGAGAGGCCCCTGAAACAGGACCACACCTCCACAAGGAGAACAATGAACCATCTGAAGAGGAGAGTGTCGATAAATACCTGTCCAAAAGACAGGAAGTCGTAGGAAGAACCGAGGAGACACAAGGCCACGTCACTGACGAACACGTTAAGAACCCCTTAAACACCATCGTGCTAGCACACATACCAGGCGCATAAGAGACAGCTGAGCAACTGCAAACCTTCCACTTGCTATGCAGGAAGCCCACCATCAGGTCACATTAGATGGCTGTCTCAAGGGAACCGTATCGTCGGCACAAGACAAGCCCCCAAGGAGCCCCGGCTCTCAGTAAATCTGGCCAAGTTGTAAAACGGAACAGCCAGAACAAAGGCTTAGCCCAAGTATTCCGGAAACTGGAACCCCCAGGCCAGTCCTAGGATCATAAGGTCCGGCAACATCCCACAGCGGGATCCACAAAGAAAAAACGTTGAGTAAAACCCTCGACAACCGGAAGATCAGGACAAAAAGCCTGGGGCCCACAAATGTTTAGATTAAACAATCTTCCAGGAACATAAATCCCGTCTGATATAAAAAAACAGATCTCCCAGGGAAAAATTCCAGATAACCCGGATAAAAAGAGCAAGAAGCCCTTGCACGTCCCAACTCAAAGGGAAGAGACCACCCCTTGCTGGAGTCCAACACTCCAAAGAGCCAGGGCCATAAAAGGACACTAGAGCTAACAGGTGTCCAAGCAACATTAACATGACTGTGCTTGAAGTGCGGTTAATCCCCCTAAAGGCCACAAGGCGCTGCTCATTTTATCAACCTCGAAAGGAGGAAAGGCTGAGGAGACCTCACCAGGGATCGAACTAGCAACCCTCAGATTGCTACAGTACAGAGTAGCCTCATAGCATTAGCATGCTGAGCTAGCTGTCCAGCTAGCCACGAGCTCCAGACACAAGGGGAACAGTGAAGACAAGTCACCTGAACAGAGCAACATCAAGACTCCACATCACCTCAGATTCTAAGTCAGAAGATGGTAAAACATGGGTCTGGATGCCATCTGGATGGCAATACCCGAACCATATGAGTGGAAAATCACTAGGACCTCTTCTATCCCAAGAAAGAGATGCAGAGCATTCCCAACACTGGGAAAGGACCCCTAACAGGAGCACAAAAAGACCTCACTGTCCAAAAACATAATTTATGTAAGAACTTACCTGATAAATTCATTTCTTTCATATTAGCAAGAGTCCATGAGCTAGTGACGTATGGGATATACATTCCTACCAGGAGGGGCAAAGTTTCCCAAACCTCAAAATGCCTATAAATACACCCCTCACCACACCCACAAATCAGTTTAACGAATAGCCAAGAAGTGGGGTGATAAGAAAAAAGTGCGAAAGCATAAAAAACAAGGAATTGGAATAATTGTGCTTTATACAAAAAAATCATAACCACCACAAAAAAAGGGTGGGCCTCATGGACTCTTGCTAATATGAAAGAAATGAATTTATCAGGTAAGTTCTTACATAAATTATGTTTTCTTTCATGTAATTAGCAAGAGTCCATGAGCTAGTGACGTATGGGATAATGACTACCCAAGATGTGGATCTTCCACGCAAGAGTCACTAGAGAGGGAGGGATAAAATAAAGACAGCCAATTCCGCAGAAAAAAATCCACACCCAAAATAAAGTTTAAATCTTATAATGAAGAAAACTGAAATTATAAGCAGAAGAATCAAACTGAAACAGCTGCCTGAAGTATTTTTTCTACCAAAAACTGCTTCAGAAGAAGAATACACATCAAAATGGTAGAATTTAGTAAAAGTATGCAAAGAAGACCAAGTTGACGCTTTGCAAATCTGATCAAACGAAGCTTCATTCCTAAACGCCCAGGAAGTAGAAACTGACCTAGTAGAATGAGCTGTAATCCTTTGAGGCGGAGATTTACCCAACTCGACATAAGCATGATGAATTAAAGATTTCAACCAAGATGCCAAAGAAATGGCAGAGGCCTTCTAACCTTTCCTAGAACCGGAAAAGATAACAAATAGACTAGAAGTCTTTCGGAAATTCTTAGTAGCTTCAACATAATATTTCAAAGCTCTAACAACATCCAAAGAATGCAATGATCTCTCCTTAGAATTCTTAGGATTAGGACATAATGAAGGAACCACAATTTCTCTACTAATGTTGTTAGAATTCACAACCTTAGGAAAAAATTTAAAAGAAGTTTGCAACACCGCCTTATCCTGATGAAAAATCAGAAAAGGAGACTCACAAGAAAAGAGCAGATAATTCAGAAACTCTTCTAGCAGAAGAGATGGCCAAAAGAAACAAAACTGTCCAAGAAAGTAATTTAATGTCCAGTGAATGCATAGGTTCAAACGGAGGAGCTTGAAGAGCCCCCAGAACCAAATTCAAACTCCAAGGAGGAGAAATTGACGTAATAACAGGTTTTATACGAACCAAAGCTTGTATAAAATAATGAATATCAGGAAGAATAACAATCCTTCAGTGAAAAAGAACAGAAAGAGCAGAGATTTGTCCTTTCAAGGAACTTGCAGACAAACCTTTATCCAAACCATCCTGAAGAAACTGTAAAATTCTCGGAATTCTAAAGAATGCCAGGAAAAATGATGAGAAAGACACCAAGAAATGTAAGTCTTCCAGACTCGATAATATATCATCCTAGATACAGATCTACGAGCCTGTAACATAGTATTAATCACAGAGTCAGAGAAACCTCTTTGACTAAGAATCAAGCGTTCAATCTCCATACCTTTAAATTTAAGGATTTGAGATCCTGATGGTAAAAAAGGACCTTATGACAGAAGGTCTGGTCTTAAAGGAAGAGTCCACGGATGACAAGAAGCCATGCGGACAAGATCCGCATACCAAAACCTGTGAGGCCATGCTGGAGCCACCAGCAGAAAAAACGAGCATTCCTTCAGAATCTTGGAGATTACTCTTGGAAGAAGAACTAGAGGCAGAAAGATATAGGCAGGATGATACTTCCAAGGAAGTGACAATGCATCTACTGCTTCTGCCTGAGGATCCCTGGATCTGGACAGATACCTGGGAAGTTTCTTGTGTAGATGAGAAACCATCAGATCTATTTCTGGAAGTCCCCACATTTGAACAATCTGAAGAAACACCTCTGGGTGAAGAGACCACTCGCCCGGATGTAACGCTTGGTGACTGAGATAATCCGCTTCCCAATTGTTTATACCTGGGATATGAACCGCAGAGATTAGACAGGAGCTGGATTCCGCCCATACCAGTATTCGAGATACTTCTTTCATAGCCAGAGGACTGTGAGTCCCTCCTTGATGATTGATATATGCCACAGTTGTGACATTGTCTGTCTGAAAACAAATGAACGATTCTCTCTTTAGAAGAGGCCATGACTGAAGAGCTCTGAAAATTGCACGGAGTTCCAAAATATTGATTGGTAATCTCACCTCCTGAGATTTCCCAAACCCCTTGTGCTGTCAGAAACCCATACAGCTCCCCAACCTGTCAGACTTGCATCTGTTGAGATCACAGTCCAGGTTGGAAGAAAAAAAGAAGCCCCCTGAACTAAACGATGGTGGTCTGTACCACGTCAGAGGGTGTCGAACAATCGATTTTAAAGATATTAAATGAGAAATCTTTGTATAATCCCGGCACCACTGGTTCAGCATACAGAGCTGAAGAGGTCGCATGTGAAAATGAGCAAAGGGGAACACGTCCAATGCAGCAGTCATAAGAACCTAGAATTTCCATGCATAAGGCTACCGAAGGGAATGATTGAGACTGAAGGTTTCGATAAGCTGAAACCAATTTCAAACGTCTCTAATCCAACAGAAACAGAGTCATGGACACTGAATCTATCCGGAAATCTAAAAAAAGGTTACTCTTGTCTGAGGAATCAACAAACTTTTTGGTTAATTGATCCTCCAACCATGTTCTTGAAGAAACAACACTCATAAAAAGCTGGAAAGGATCTTTCCATTGAAAATGAGCAAAGGGAATTGAATCCAATGCTGTTAAAACTTCTATGCATATATAGCAACTGAAGGAAATAATAGAGACTAAAGGTACCGACAGACGGAACCCAATACAAATTGTCCCTTGTCTGATAGAGACAAAGATAGTGACATAAAACATCTGGAAACCTAAAAAAGGTGACCCTTGCGTGAGGAATCAAGAGCTTTTGAAAAAAAGATCCTCTAACTATGTCCTGAAGAGCAAGTGAAACATAAGAGATTCCGCATCCACAGGAAATAATCTGAATGAAAACAGAAAAATGAAGAATATGCATTTATTGTATCTAATGAAAACAAATAATGCTATCAATGACCATAAAAAGGCAGAATAGTTTGAATAAAACTCCAAAACCCAGTTCCTAGAAAAAGAACTGGTAGAAATACCCCAGAAGATTCCAGGTCTGAGCAGCGCTTGAACCCCATGGGTACCCAGCCATGCTTCAACAGTATCCAAAATATATAGGACAGAAACACACTGAAAGAAAGTGTTAGCCTTACTGGAATAAAATCAAAGAAATTTGGACAGAATAGAACCAAATAAATTTCAAAGAAGTCTTAACCTGCCCCTTACCAGCCAAGCTGGAATACGGCACGTACATCGCAATATTAGGGAGCTGATTTCGAACCCCAAATATAAACATGTTACTTGGGAAAGAACTCAGGAATTTGTTCCTTAATAAGAACAACCAAACTAGTATAAGCTTAAAGTTTAGTCTTAGAACTCAATCTTGAAGCCCATAGTAACAGTTAAGAATTGAATCCAATTATAATTGATTATCTTAGAAAAAAAGAAATATGGATTTTCTTTTTTTTTTTTTTTTTAAATCACAAAATTCTTCTAGCTAAAATAGCTAAAGACATAGATTAACCCTCATTTGCGAATATATTCAATAAAATTAAATCATTAGCATGATAATCCAGTTTAAAGGACCAGTCAAAACAGAGGACTTGCAAAATGCAAAACAACAAGACAAATGCAACAGCACCTAGTCTAGTAAATGTTGTCCCTTTAACAATGCTAAAATAAATCATAATCTGATACTTGATCTTAAAGTAAAGAGAAAAAAATGAAGCAATTGCAATATCACAGGACCAAGAAAAGTACCTGAAACTAAATAATTTTCCATAAATAAGATATAACTATATAAAGGAAAACAAATACTATTTTGCTATAAAAACAATAGCATAATTAGTAGGAGTAGAGATAGCTCCAATAAATTGGAGAACCCTCCAAATTAAATTTAACTGCTGACAAAGAATATAGTTAAAAAATAAAAGAAAATTCTCAGCCTATTCCATTCCCTAGTATGGGGAATTGGAAAGAAAACCTCTGAAATCACAGAAGAATAAAAAGGCAGAAATAGTGTCAGCTAGTTTTAAGGAACTAGTTACCTTAATATCCAAAATAATCAACACCTCTTCAACAAAGAACAAATGTACTTTAATAATAAAAAATTTATATAAAAAAGTAGATTTGTTAGTGTCAATATCTGATGAAGAGAATTTCTGGAAGAGAAAAAAGCATCATCAGAGAAGGATAAATCAGTATGTTGTTGGTCATTTGAAACTTCAATAATTAAAAAAAGAAGTGAAAAAGACCTAAAATTTGTATTAGAAGGCACGAAGTCAGACAAAGCCTTAATCAGAAAAAATATTTCTTATAAATCTTCTAAACATTTCTTGTACTTAAGAATGGAAATGTATAAAGCATAAATACTAATGGAATCTGCATGTAAAAGTATATCATAATAACTTAATACAAACCATAGCTAAAGATAAACATTTATAACATTTAAAATAAATGAACTTAGCTTTCGTAGAACTGAAACTCAGTTAAGCATTTTTCCAGAAGTGGCTTCTGACTCAGGGACAATCGGAGACATCTTGCAATATGTAATAGAAAAAACAACATATAAAGCAAAATTGATCAAATTCCTTAAATGACAGTTTCAGGAATGGGAAAAAAATGCCAGTGAACAAGCTTCTAGCAACCAGAAGCAAAAAATAATGAGACTTAAATAATGTGGAGACAATAGTGACGCCCATATTTTTTAGCGCCAAAAAAGACGCCCACATTATTTGGCGCCAAAAATGACGCCACATCCGGAACGCCGACACCTTTGGCGCAAAAAAAGTCAAAAAAATGACGCAACTTCCGGCGACACGTATGACGCCGGAAACAGAAAAAAAATTTGCGCCAAAAAAGTCTGCGCCAAAAATGAAGCATTTTCAGCCCCCGCGAGCCTAATAGCCCACAGGGAAAAAGTCAAATTTAAGGTAAGAAAAAAATTGATTAATTCATATGCATTATCCCAAAATATGAAACTGACTGTCTGAAATAAGGAACGTTGAACATCCTGAGTCAAGGCAAATAAATGTTTGAACACATATATTTAGAACTTTATATAAAAGTGCCCAACCATAGCTTAGAGTGTCACAGAAAATAAGACTTACTTACCCCAGGACACTCATCTACAAGTAGTAGAAAGCCAAACCAGTACTGAAACGAGAATCAGTAGAGGTAATGCTATATATAAGAGTATATCGTCGATCTGAAAAGGGAGGTAAGAGATGAATCTCTACGACCGATAACAGAGAACCTATGAAATAGACCCGTAGAAGGAGATCATTGAATTCAAATAGGCAATACTCTCCTCACATCCCTCTGACATTCACTGCACGCTGAGAGGAAAACCGGGCTCCAACCTGCTGCGGAGCGCATATCAACGTAGAATCTAGCACAAACTTACTTCACCACCTCCATAGGAGGCAAAGTTTGTAAAAACTAATTTGTGGGTGTGGTGAGGGGTGTATTTATAGGCATTTTGAGGTTTGGGAAACTTTGCCCCTCCTGGTAGGAATGTATATCCCATACGTCACTAGCTCATGGACTCTTGCTAATTACATGAAAGAAAGGAACAATTTCCTAAAGCAACACTGCCCCAACTGGCAGAAAAGAGGCGCTAAATCCTCTAATTTTTCCACCACGTGGGAAGGAATACTCTATGCTCCGAGGGTATCGGGAGCAGCAGAGAGTGACGCAGCAAATTTCACTGACCCAGTCACCAGAGAACCGGCTATTGAGGACTGAAAACAAACCAGAGAGTCTTCTTGAGAATGCTTAGCTGAATAAATAACAAGAAAACTTAAATAAAGCTAAGAGCACTCGGCACTCCCGCCTGACCAGCAAGGCGTAATAGGCACTACACGTGTCTGACTAAGCCGCAAAACAGAAGATCTGAACCCAATCAAGATCAGCCTGCAACCAGGGTCATAATTGCCAAGCTGGCTAAAGCCTCAGAGAGGAGAAAACAGACAAACGTGTCCCGAGCAACTTCCATAGAAGCAAACAGCGAGTATCGATCCCAGATATTTTTAAATTCCCGCAGGAAACATAGTATGAAAAATAAAATTTATCCTAACCGGATTAAATAAAATAACAGGCAACCCGAAGGTTAACGCCCAAGAAGAACGGAAGGTACGTAGGACCAGCCTAACGGAAACCGCTTCTCACAACAAAAACTGGGAAGGATCTCAATAACAAGACTTAAAGGAGATTACTTTATCCCCCCATGTCTAACGAGGTGAGCCATTTGAAGGAGGAGACTGATGAGTCCCATGCCCAAGAAGGATAGGGTCCCCAAGCAGCTCAAAAACATGTCTGAGTAAAACACTAAGGCGAGCCCACCTGTAACGAAAGGCACAACACTAAGGAACAGTTACTCCCACAGGGAACTGTACATGCCCTCCAGAGGCCGAGATACCTGGGGCAATCGGGCACGAGCACAATCGCAAATAAACATCTGGACTTTGCAGCACGCAAGCGCCAAATGTATGTAAAAGTGAAAACGTGCCACAACCTCCGGGGGGAACAATCTACCCGCCAAGGAGGGAAACACATAACTTGGGTTACCCACATGTGTAGCAGTATGGAGCGGTAGGGAACTTGCCTCCCTGGAGGACAGGCCCCCCCGAGGTGGATGGCTCAGCAGTCTCTTAAATCCCCAAGCCCGAGGAACAAGGAGCTCTAGGATGGCCTAAAGAATATAACTGACTGACCTGAGTCAATGGGGCCAATTCGCATTCTTCACAGGACGAAGAATCTGAATCAGAAAGTTGACCAAACTCAACATCAGTATCCTCCATAACTGGATAAAGTATACCCAAAAATGGACTATATATAAAACAATTTAAATGGCACCTGACACCCACAATGGCTGGGGCACTCACCACCTCCTATGTACCAGACACCAGCAGACTAGAATTTTCCGTCACTGCACAGTCAGGAATGCGGAAATGGGGACCAGAACGTAAACACGTTTGGTCACAAGGTGAATCGTACAGTCCAAAAAAACGCTCCGAACCGTCAGGTCAAGTCTCTTCAACAGATCATAAGGTTCTAATCCATGAGGCCAGTTAACACTACACATAAGCAGGTTGAATAACATAATATACATGATTAACCCCTCCCCTGTTCAATAATCCCCCTCAGGAGATATTAATCCTTGATTCCAAGATACTAAAGTAGTCCCACTGAGACCCTGTATTTTTCATGTGAGTTTGCAGGATCAAATGAGTTACAGTACATTCGTAAAATGAAACGATCTTACCGGAATCTACGCCGTGGAAAAGGAACATGGCCCTTCAAGTGTGACAGATAGTAGCCTCGCCTCTGCTATTAACTTGAGAGAGAGGCAGCGAAGCGAAGTTCGACAACGCCGATTGCTTGAGGAGCTGTTAACATGAGCCGGAATGGTTTCGCAGAAAGACTCTTCCTGCATCTCCGGACTCTAACTTTCATCCAAGCCCTCATTGAGAGACTGACAGGATTACTTAAAACTCCCATCCCATGTCGAAGAGTACTACCCTCCATAAGAAACAAAAACAACTTCTGACACTTCTCTGCCAACCTCCTGGGACGAAAGGCAAAGAATGACTGGGGGATGAGGGAAGTGGGAGGAGTATTTAAGCCTTTGGCTGGGGTGTCTTTGCCTTCTCCTGGTGGCCAGGTTCTTATTTCCCAAAAGTAATGAATGCAGCTGTGGACTCTTTCCATTTATGAAGAAAAATCATATTTTCATGTCGGGTAAGCGCATATAAGAATATCAGTTCGAGTTAGTGTGCGAATCGGGTGTTTTTTTCAACTTTTTTTTTCTTCATTGACTTCTATGGGGGAAGAGGTTATCTTTTGTGTGACAGTCTAATTGTGCAAGGAGTAACCTGTTTGCGCAAGTCTGGTTAGCACGAGCACAATAACTTTTTACTTTCAACTCATAATAAGGCAATTAGCGCTCTAGCGGAAGCAGTAAATTCCACTCCACTTGTAATCTGGACCTGAATATGGTTGAATTATTAGCACAAGCACTACAAAAGAAAATTAAACTGAATGAGTGAAGCAATGCCAGTGGTGTAATTTAATATTTTTATTACTACAAAGAACTACAAATAATATTAATAATCTAATACAGGAATTGATTCTGTTTATACACTACAGCAAGGAGAGATAAGTTCATTACAGTTTATTTTGTTTTTTTAAATATGAAGTTTAAAAGGTTGCACTTATGGTGAATACTAAGCTATGTATTACTCTTATGTACAGTGCAAACACATACATAAATCATAAGTGCTGGAAAGACAAATACACCCTACTTTTGGCAATGCAACATTGATATTTTTTTTTTTATTCACTTTCTGGTTTTAATTAATAATCAAAGTTTTGTTTTAAACACAAAGGTAACTCCGGAATATGGTGATAATTTAGACTAGGAGAAGAATGTGCTAACAAGTGCATTTTTTTTTATCAGTGTCAATATTTACTTTTTAGAGAATTGTTTCAAACATGCACAGCAATCCAGCCCTTCATTTAATAATTTAATAAGATTTTCATTTGAAACAATAGGGCACTCCTATAATCCAATTGTTTGCTGCCATTGGTAACAGTTCAAAGACTAGTGAATGCTGTGTTTGAACATGATTCAATAATGAATCAATTAATATAAATTCAATATATCATAAGAATACAGTGTTGCTGTAAAAATAAACACAGTAAATAGCCAACAGAATTGCAAATAAAACAAATAAAGCCAGCAAAACTAATATAAGCTGAATAATTAAAGGATGGTCCATCTAAAAAATAAGTCCTCTGCAATTCATGTGCAGTAACAGACTGCAAAATAAAAAAATAAAAAAAGTGCACAACTAAACTGTCATGACTAAACTGTCACACAGGATAAATTAAGGCTGATCAAGAAAGAACCGGTAAGCTTAGTGGCCATTTTAGGCTTCTTTCAAACAAATTGTTTTCAACAATTACAGCTAATGTTTTCAATCAGCTGTGCAATGAAACTGATGCAGGACGGTTGTTAAATATGATTAGACAGGTAAGTAAAACTCATTATAGGGTGTAGACTGTCCCTTTAAATCCAGGAGAGAAACTAGTAGAATCCTACTGTAAGGAACAAACAAAAGGAGCAATAATACCTTTTGAAGCAGGAGCAGTGCACCAAACTGGTCAGAAAGCATTAAAAACAAAATGTATGCTTACCTGATAAATTTCTTTCTTTCTGGATATGGTGAGTCCACGGTGAATATCACTCCTGGCCAGCAGGAGGAGGCAAAGAGTACCACAGTCAAACAGTTAAGTATCACTGCCCTTCCCACAAACCCCAGTCATTCGACCGAAGGTAAATGGAGAAAAAGGAGTAACACAAGGTGCAGAGGTGCCTGAGGTTTAGTAAAAAATTACTGGCTTCAAATAAAGGGCGGGGCCATGGACTCACCATATCCAGATGAAAGAAATTTATCAGGTAAGCATAAAACATAATTTATGTAAGAACTTACCTGATAAATTCATTTCTTTCATATTGGCAAGAGTTTATTGGCTAGTGACGTATGGGATATACAATCCTACCAGGAGGGGTAAAGTTTCCCAAACCTCAAAATGCCTATAAATACACCCCTCACCACACCTACAATTCAGTTTAACGAATAGCCAAGTAGTGGGGTGAAAAAATAAGGAGTTAAAAAGCATACAAAAAGAGGAACTGGAAATATAATTGTGTTTTTTATGTAAAAACCATGACCACCATAAAAACGGTGGGCCTCATGGACTCTTGCCAATATGAAAGAAATGAATTTATCAGGTAAGTTCTAATAGTGGTCTGGATGAATCGGAATGTGAAGATACAGATCCTGTAAGTTTATTGAGAAAATGTAATGACCTTGCTGAACAAAAGGCAGAATAGTCCTTATAGTCACCATCTTGAAAGTTGGGACCCTTACAAAATGATTCAAAAACTTCAGATCCAGAACTGGTCTGAAAGAATTTTCCTTCTTCGGAACAATGAATAGATTTGGATAAAAACCCAGACCCTGTTCCTGAATTGGAACTGGTACAATTACTCCTGAAAGCTCTAGATCTGAAACACACTTCAGAAAAGCCTGAGCTTTCACAGGATTTTTTGGAACGTGAGAGAGAAAAAAAATTCTCACAGGAGGTCTTATTCTGAAACCTATTCGATACCCTTGAGAGACAATATTCTGAATCCAAGGATTCTGAATAGAACCTGCCCAAACGTCTTGAAATAATTTCAATCTGCCCCCACCAGCAGAACTGGATTGAGGGCCGCACCTTCATGCAGTCTTGGGGGCTGGCTTTGGTTTCTTGTAAGGCTTGGATTTATTCCAACTCGAGGATGGCTTCCAATTGGAGCCAGTCTTTAGGGGAAGGAGTGGTTTTCTGTTCTCTATTCTGAAGAAAGGAAGCTTAAGATTTGCCTTTAGACTTTTTATCTTGAGGCAAAAAAACAATTTATGTAAAAACTTACTTGATAAATTCATTTATTTCATATTGGCAAGAGTCCATGAGCTAGTGACATATGGGATATACAATCCTACCAGGAGGGGCAAAGTTTCCCAAACCTCAAAATGCCTATTAATACCCCCCTCACCACACCCACAATTCAGTTTAACGAATAGCCAAGAAGTGGGGTGATAAAGAAAAGAGTAAAAAGCATCAACAAAGGAATTTGGAAATAATTGTGCTTTATACAAAAAAATCATAACCACCATAAAAAGGGTGGCTTCATGGACTCTTGCCATGATGAATTTATCAAATAAGTTACATAAATTATGTTTTCTTTCATGTAATTGGCAAGAGTCCATGAGCTAGTGATGTATGGGATAGAAATACCTAAGATCTGGGAGACCACAGAAGAGTCACTAGAAAGGGAGGGTTAAAATAAAAACAGCTATTTCCGCTGAAAAAATTAAATCCACAAAAAAAATAAGTCTTTCTTATAAATTTCATTTAAATTTCAAGAAAAAAACTTAAATCATAAGCAGAAGAATCAAACTGAGACAGCTGCCTGTAGAACTTTTCTACCAAAGACTGCTTCAGAAGAAGTAAATACATCAAAATGGTAACATTTAGTAAATGTATGCAAAGAAGACCAAGTTGCTGCTTTGCAAATCTGATCAACCGAAGCTTCATTCTTAAAAGCCCAAGAAGTGGTGACTGATCTAGTAGAATGAGCTGTAATTCTCTGAGGCGGAGACTGTCCTGCCTCCAAATAAGCCTTGTGAATCAAAAGCTTTAACCAAGATGCCAAAGAAATGGCAGAGGCTTTCTGACCTTTCCTAGGACCAGAAAAAAACAACAAAAAGACTAGAAGTCTTCCTGAAATTTTTAGTAGCTTTGAAATAATATTTCAAAGCTCTTACAACATCCAAAGAATGTAGAGATCTTTCAAGAGACTTCTTAGGATCAGGACACAAGGAAGGAACAACGATTTCCCTACTAATGTTGTTAGAATGCACAACCTTAGGAAGAAATTAAAATGAAGTCCGCAAAACAGCCTTATCCTGATGGAAAATCAGAAAAGGAGACTCACAAGAGAGAGCAGACAATTCAGAAACTATTCAAGCTGAAGAGATAGCCAAAAGAAACAACACTTACCAAGAAAGTAGTTTAATTTCCAAATAATGCATAGGCTCAAAAGGAGGAGCCTGCAAAGCCTTCAAAACCAAATTAAGACTCCAAGGAGGAGAGATTGATTTAATAACAGGCTTGATACGAACCAAAGTCTGAACAAAACAGTGAATATCAGGAAGTTTAGCACTCTTTCTATGAATTAAAACAGAAAGAGCAGAGATTTGTCCTTTCAAGGTACTTGCAGACAAACCTTAATCCAAGCCATCCTGAAGAAACTTTAAAACTCTAGGAATCCTAAAAGAATGCCAAGAGAATTTATGAGAAAAACACCATGAAATATAGATTTTCCAAACCCAATAATAAATCTTCCTTGAAACAGACTTACAAGCCTGTAGCATAGTATTAATCACTGAGTCAGAGAGACCTCTATGACTAAGTACTAAGCGTTCAATTTCCATACCTTCAAATTTAGCGATTTGAGATCCTGATGGAAAAACGGCCCTTGAGACAGAAGGTCTGGCCTTAAAGGAAGTGGCCAAGGTTGGCAACTGGACATCCGGACAAGATCCGCATACCAAAACCTGTGAGGCCATGCGGGTGCTATCAGAAACACATGCAATTGTTCCAATATGATCTTGGAGATCACCCTTGGAAGAAAAACTAGAGGCGGAAAAATTTAAGCAGGTTGGTAAACCAAGGAACTGCTAACGCATCCACCATCTCTGCCTGAGGATCCTTGGACCTGGAAAGGTACCTGGGAAGCTTCTTATTTAGATAGGAAGCCATCAGATCTATTTCGGGGAGACCTCACATCTGTACAATCTGACAAAATACATCTGGATGGAGAGACCACTCCCCTGGATGTAAAGACTGATGACAGAGGTAATCCGCTTCCCAATTGACTAGACCTGGGATATGTATCGCAGAAATTAGAGAGAAGTTGGATTCCGCCCGAGAAAGTATTCCAGATACTTTTTTCATCACTAAAGGACTGCGAGTCCCCCCTTGATGATTGACATATGCCACAGTTGGGATATTGTCTGTCTGAAAACGAATGAATGATTCTCTCTTTAATAGAGGGCAAGCCTGAAGAGTCCTGAAAATTGCACCTTGATATAGTGCCTTGAGACCCTCATGGGTGATTAGTTGGCGCTCTATAAGTACCCAATAGATAGATAGATAGATAGATAGATAGATAGATAGCACAGAGTTCTAAAATATTGATTGGTAACCTCGCCTCTTGAGGATTCCAAACTCCTTGTGCTGTCAGAGACCCCCAGACAGCTCTCCAACCTGTGAGACTTGCATCTGTTGAAATCACAATCCAGGCAGAACAAATAAAAGAGGCCCCTTGAATAATCCGATAATGGTCTATCCACCAGGACAGAGAGTTGAATGTTGGGATTTAAGTATATCAACTGTGATATCCGAGTATAATCCCTGCACCATTGAATCAGCATGCAAAGCTGCAGAGGTCTCATATGAAAACGAGCAAAGAGGATCGCGTCCGATGCTGCAGTCATGAGACCTAAAACATCCATGCACATAGCCACTGAAGGGAATGATCGAGACTGAAGGTTTCGACAGGCAGAAACTAATTTCATTTGTCTCTTGTCTGTTAAAGACAGAGTCATGGATACTGAATCTATCTGGAAACCTAAAAAGGTGAATCAACAAACTCTTTGGTAAATTGATCCTCCAACCATGTCTTTGAAGAAACAACACATTGATTTGTGCGAGATTCTGCTAAATGAAAAGATTGAGCCAGTAGCAAGATATCGTCCAAATTAGGAAACACCACAATACCCTGCAATCTGATTACAGATAGAAGGGTACCGAGAACCTTTAAAAAGATTCTTGGAGTTTTTGCTAGGCCAAATGGAAGCGTAACAAATTGGTAATGCTTGTCTAGAAAAGAGAATCTCAGAAACTGATAGTGGTCTGGATGAATCGGAATGTGAAGATAAACATCCTGTAAGTTTATTGAGAAAATGTAATGACCTTGCTGAACAAAAGGCAGAATAGTCCTTATAGTCACCATCTTGAAAGTTGGGACCCTTACAAAATGATTCAAAAACTTAAGATCCAGAACTGGTCTGAAAGAATTTTCCTTCTTCGGGACAATGAATAGATTTGAATAAAAACCCAGACCCTGTTCCTGAATTGGAACTGGTACAATTACTCCTGAAAGCTCTAGATCTGAAACACACTTCAGAAAAGCCTGAGCTTTCACAGGATTTTTTGGAACGTGAGAGAGAAAAAATCTTCTCACAGGAGGTCTTATTCTGAAACCTATTCGATACCCTTGAGAGACAATATTCTGAATCCAAGGATTCTGAATAGAACCTGCCCAAATGTCTTGAAATAATTTCAATCTGCCCCCACCAGCAGAACTGGATTGAGGGCCGCACCTTCATGCAGTCTTGGGGGCTGGCTTTGGTTTCTTGTAAGGCTTGGATTTATTCCAACTCGAGGATGGCTTCCACTTCTGAAGAAAGGAAGCTTTAGATTTGCCTTTAGACTTTTTATCTTGAGGTAAAAAAACAATTTATGTAAAAACTTACCTGATAAATTAATTTCTTTCATATTGGCAAGAGTCCATGAGCTAGTGACATATGGGATATACTATCCTACCAGGAGGGGCAAAGTTTCCCAAACCTCAAAATGCCTATAAATACCCCCCTCACCACACCCACAATTCAGTTTAACGAATAGCCAAGAAGTGGGGTGATTAAGAAAGGAGTAAAAAGCATCAACAAAGGAATTTGGAAATAATTGTGCTTTATACAAAAAAATTATAACCACCATAAAAAGGGTGGGCTTCATGGACTCTTGCCAATATGAATTTATCAAATAAGCTACGTAAATTATGTTTTCTTTCATGTAATTGGCAAGAGTCCATGAACTAGTGACGTATGGGATAGCAATACCCAAGATGTGGAACTCCACGCAAGAGTCACTAGAGAGGGAGGGATAGAAAAATAAAAACAGCCATTTTCCGCTGAAAAAAATTAATCCACAACCCAAATCCTAAATTTAGTCTAATAATTGAAAATAAAAAACTTAAATTAGAAGCAGAAGAATCAAACTGAAATAGCTGCCTGAAGAACTTTTCTACCAAAAACTGCTTCCGAAGAAGCAAATACATCAAAATTATAGAATTTAGTAAAAGTATGCAAAGAAGACCAAGTTGCTGCTTTGTAAATCTGATCAACTGAAGCTTCATTCCCAAAAGCCCAAGAAGTTGAAACTGATCTAGAAGAAAGAACTGTAATTCTCTGAGGCGGGGTTTTACCCAACTTCAAATAAGCTTGATGAATCAAAAGCTTTAACCATGATGCCAAAGAAACGGCAGAAGCCTTCTGACCTTTCCTGGAACCAGAAAAGATAACAAATAGACTAGAAGTCTTCCTGAAATCTTTAGTAGCTTCAACATAATATTTCAGAGCTCTCACCACATCCAAAGAATGTAAAGATCTCTCAAAAAAATTCTTAGGATTAGGACACAAAGAAGGGACAACAATTTCTCTATTAATGTTGTTAGAATTCACAACCTTAGGTAAGAATTTAAATGAAGTCCGCAAAACTGCCTTATCCTGATGAAAAATTAGAAAAGGAGATTCACAAGAGAAAGCAGATAATTCAGAAACTCTTCTAGCAGAAGAGATGGCCAAAAGGAACAACACTTTCCAAGATAGTAGTTTAATGTCCAAAGAATGCATAGGCTCAAATGGAGGAGTCTGTAAAGCCTTCAAAACCAAATTAAGACTCCAAGGAGGAGAGATTGATTTAATGACAGGCTTGATACGAACCAAAGCCTCTACAAAACAGTGAATATCAGGAAGTTTAGCAATTTTTCTGTGGAATAAAACAGAAAGAGAAGAGATTTCTCCTTTCAAGGAACTTGCAGACAAACCTTTATCCAAACCATCCTAAAGAAACTGTAAAATTCTAGGAATTCTTAAAGAATGCCAAGAAAATTTATGAGAAGAACACCATGAAATGTAAGTCTTCCAAACTCGATAATAAATCTTTCTATAAACAGTTTTACAAGCCTGTAACATACCTCTATGACTAAGCACTAAGCGTTCAATTTCCATACCTTCAAATTTAATGATTTGAGATCCTGATGGAAAAACGGGCCTTGAGATACAAGGTCTGGCCTTAAGGGAAGTGGCCAAAGTTGGCAACTGGACATTCGAATAAGATCCGCATACCAAAACCTGTGAGGCCATGCTGGAGCCACCAGCAGCACAAACAATTGCTCCATGATGATTTTCGAGGTCACTCTTGGAAGAAGAACTAGAGGCAGGAAAATATAAGCAGGTTGATAACACCAAGGAAGTGTCAATGCATCCACTGCTTCCGCCGGAGGATCAATGGACCTGGACAGGTACCAGGGAAGTTTCTTGTTTAGATGAGATGCCATCAGATCTATTTCTGGAAGCCCCCCACATCTGAACAATTTGAGAAAACACATCTGGGTGGAGAGACCATTCTCCCGGATGTAAAGTCTGACGACTGAGATAATCCGCTTCCCAATTGTCTATACATGGGATATGAACCGCAGAAATTAGACAAGAGCTGGATTCTGCCCAAACAAGGTTCTGACAGGCTTCAACCAATTTTAAACGTCTCTTGTCTGTTAGAGACAAAGTCATGGACACTGAATCTATCTGGAAACCTAAAAAGGTTACCATTGTCTGAGGAATCAAATAACTTTTTGGTAAATTGATCCTCCAACCATGTCTTCGAAGAAACAACCCTAGTTGATTTGTGTGAGATTCTGCAGAACGTAAAGACTGAGAAGTACCAAGATATTGTCCAAATAAGGAAACACCGCAATACCCCGCTCTCTGATTACAGAGAGTAGGGAAACGAGAACCTTTGAAAAGATTCTTGGAGTTGTCGCTAGGCCAAAAGGAAGAACAACAAATTGGTAATGCTTGTCGAGAAAAGAGAATCTCAGGAACTGATAGGATGAATCGGAATATGAAGATATGCATCCTGTAAGTCTGTTGTGGACATATAATGCCCTTGCTAAACAAAAGGCAGAATAGTCCTTATAGTCCCCAATTTGAAAGTTGGTACTCTCACATATCGATTCAAAATCTTTAGATCCAGAACTGGTCTGAATGAATTTTCTTTCTTTGGGACAATGAATAGATTTGAAGAAAAAACATAATTTATGTAAGAACTTACCTGATAAATTCATTTCTTTCATATTAGCAAGAGTCCATGAGCTAGTGACGTATGGGATATACATTCCTACCAGGAGGGGCAAAGTTTCCCAAACCTCAAAATGCCTATAAATACACCCCTCACCACACCCACAATTCAGTTTAACGAATAGCCAAGAAGTGGGGTGATAAAAAAGTGCGAAAGCATATAAAATAAGGAATTGGAATAATTGTGCTTTATATAAAATCATAACCACCACAAAAAAAGGGCGGGCCTCATGGACTCTTGCTAATATGAAAGAAATGAATTTATCAGGTAAGTTCTTACATAAATTATGTTTTCTTTCATGTAATTAGCAAGAGTCCATGAGCTAGTGACGTATGGGATAATGACTACCCAAGATGTGGATCTTTCCACACAAGAGTCACTAGAGAGGGAGGGATAAAATAAAGACAGCCAATTCCTGCTGAAAATAATCCACACCCAAAATAAAGTTTAACGAAAAACATAAGCAGAAGATTCAAACTGAAACCGCTGCCTGAAGTACTTTTCTACCAAAAACTGCTTCAGAAGAAGAAAATACATCAAAATGGTAGAATTTAGTAAAAGTATGCAAAGAGGACCAAGTTGCTGCTTTGCAGATCTGGTCAACCGAAGCTTCATTCCTAAACGCCCAGGAAGTAGAAACTGACCTAGTAGAATGAGCTGTAATTCTCTGAGGCGGAGTTTTACCCGACTCAACATAGGCAAGAAGAATTAAAGATTTCAACCAAGATGCCAAAGAAATGGCAGAAGCTTTCTGGCCTTTTCTAGAACCGGAAAAGATAACAAATAGACTAGAAGTCTTACGAAAAGATTTCGTAGCTTCAACATAATATTTCAAAGCTCTAACAACATCCAAAGAATGCAACGATTTCTCCTTAGAATTCTTAGGATTAGGACATAATGAAGGAACCACAATTTCTCTACTAATGTTGTTGGAATTCACAACTTTAGGTAAAAATTCAAAAGAAGTTCGCAACACCGCCTTATCCTGATGAAAAATCAGAAAAGGAGACTCACAAGAAAGAGCAGATAATTCAGAAACTCTTCTGGCAGAAGAGATGGCCAAAAGGAACAAAACTTTCCAAGAAAGTAATTTAATGTCCAATGAATGCATAGGTTCAAACGGAGGAGCTTGAAGAGCTCCCAGAACCAAATTCAAACTCCAAGGAGGAGAAATTGACTTAATGACAGGTTTTATACGAACCAAAGCTTGTACAAAACAATGAATATCAGGAAGAATTGCAATCTTTCTGTGAAAAAGAACAGAAAGAGCAGAGATTTGTCCTTTCAAAGAACTTGCGGACAAACCCTTATTTAAACCATCCTGAAGGAACTGTAAAATTCTCGGTATTCTAAAAGAATGCCAGGAAAAATGATGAGAAAGACACCAAGAAATATAAGTCTTCCAGACTCTATAATATATCTCTCGAGATACAGATTTACGAGCCTGTAACATAGTATTAATCACAGAGTCAGAGAAACCTCTTTGACCAAGAATCAAGCGTTCAATCTCCATACCTTTAAATTTAAGGATTTCAGATCCTGATGGAAAAAAGGACCTTGTGACAGAAGGTCTGGTCTTAACGGAAGAGTCCACGGTTGGCAAGAGTCCATCCGGACAAGATCCGCATACCAAAACCTGTGAGGCCATGCCGGAGCTACCAGCAGAACAAACGAGCATTCCTTCAGAATCTTGGAGATTACTCTTGGAAGAAGAACTAGAGGCGGAAAGATATAGGCAGGATGATACTTCCAAGGAAGTGATAATGCATCCACTGCCTCCGCCTGAGGATCCCGGGATCTAGACAGATACCTGGGAAGTTTCTTGTTTAGATGGGACGCCATCAGATCTATTTCTGGAAGTTCCCACATTTGAACAATCTGAAGAAATACCTCTGGGTGAAGAGACCATTCGCCCGGATGCAACGTTTGGCGACTGAGATAATCCGCTTCCCAATTGTCTACACCTGGGATATGAACCGCAGAGATTAGACAGGAGCTGGATTCCGCCCAAACCAAAATTCGAGATACTTCTTTCATAGCCAGAGGACTGTGAGTCCCTCCTTGATGATTGATGTATGCCACAGTTGTGACATTGTCTGTCTGAAAACAAATGAACGATTCTCTCTTCAGAAGAGGCCAAAACTGAAGAGCTCTGAAAATTGCACGGAGTTCCAAAATCTTGATCGGTAATCTCACCTCCTGAGATTCCCAAACTCCTTGTGCCGTCAGAGATCCCCACACAGCTCCCCAACCTGTGAGACTTGCATCTGTTGAAATTACAGTCCAGGTCGGAAGCACAAAAGAAGCCCCCTGAATTAAACGATGGTGATCTGTCCACCATGTTAGAGAGTGTCGAACAATCGGTTTTAAAGATATTAATTGAGATATCTTCGTGTAATCCTTGCACCATTGCTTCAGCATACAGAGCTGAAGAGGTCGCATGTGAAAACGAGCAAAGGGGATCGCGTCCGATGCAGCAGTCATAAGACCTAGAATTTCCATGCATAAGGCTACCGAAGGGAATGATTGTGACTGAAGGTTTCGACAAGCTGTAATCAACTTTAGACGTCTCTTGTCTGTTAAAGACAGAGTCATGGACACTGAATCCATCTGGAAACCCAGAAAGGTTACCCTTGTCTGAGGAATCAAAGAACTTTTTGGTAAATTGATCCTCCAACCATGATCTTGAAGAAACAACACAAGTCGATTCGTATGAGATTCTGCTAAATGTAAAGACTGAGCAAGTACCAAGATATCGTCCAAATAAGGAAATACCACAATACCCTGTTCTCTGATTACAGACAGCAGGGCACCGAGAACCTTTGTAAAAATTCTTGGAGCTGTAGCTAGGCCAAACGGTAGAGCCACAAACTGGTAATGCTTGTCCAGAAACGAGAATCTCAGGAACTGATAATGATCTGGATGAATCGGAATATGCAGATATGCATCCTGTAAATCTATTGTGGACATATAATTCCCTTGCTGAACAAAAGGTAAGATAGTCCTTACAGTTACCATCTTGAACGTTGGTATCCTTACATAACGATTCAATATTTTTAGATCCAGAACTGGTCTGAAAGAATTCTCCTTTTTTGGTACAATGAAGAGATTTGAATAAAACCCCATCCCCTGTTCCGGAACTGGAACTGGCATAATTACTCCAGTCAACTCTAGATCTGAAACACATTTCAGAAATGCTTGAGCTTTTACTGGATTTACTGGGACACGGGAAAGAAAAAATCTCTTTGCAGGAGGTCTCAACTTGAAACCAATTCTGTACCCTTCTGAAACAATGCTCTGAATCCAAAGATTGTGAACAGAATTTATCCAAATTTCCTTGAAAAAACGTAACCTGCCCCCTACCAGCTGAGCTGGAATGAGGGCCGCACCTTCATGTGGACTTAGAAGCAGGCTTTGCCTTTCTAGCTGGCTTGAATTTATTCCAGACTGGAGATGGTCTCCAAACTGAAACTGCTCCTGAGGATGAAGGATCAGGCTTTTGTTCTTTGTTGAAACGAAAGGAACGAAAACGATTATTAGCCCTGTTTTTACCTTTAGATTTTTTATCCTGTGGTAAAAAAGTTCCTTTCCCACCAGTAACAGTTGAAATAATGGAATCCAACTGAGAACCAAATAATTTGTTACCCTGGAAAGAAATGGAAAGTAAAGTTGATTTAGAAGCCATATCAGCATTCCAAGTTTTAAGCCATAAAGCTCTTCTAGCTAAAATAGCTAGAGACATAAACCTGACATCAACTCTGATAATATCAAAAATGGCATCACAGATAAAATTATTAGCATGCTGAAGAAGAATAATAATATCATGAGAATCACGATGTGTTACTTGTTGCGCTAAAGTTTCCAACCAAAAAGTTGAAGCTGCAGCAACATCAGCCAAAGATATAGCAGGTCTAAGAAGATTACCTGAACACAGATAAGCTTTTCTTAGAAAGGACTCAATTTTCCTATCTAGAGGATCCTTAAACGAAGTACCATCTGACGTAGGAATAGTAGTACGTTTAGCAAGGGTAGAAATAGCCCCATCAACTTTAGGGATCTTGTCCCAAAATTCTAATCTGTCAGACGGCACAGGATATAATTGCTTAAAACGTTTAGAAGGAGTAAATGAATTACCCAAATTATCCCATTCTTTGGAAATTACTGCAGAAATAGCATTAGGAACAGGAAAAACTTCTGGAATAACCACAGGAGCTTTAAATACCTTATCTAAACGTTTAGAATTAGTATCAAGAGGACCAGAATCCTCTATTTCTAAAGCAATTAGTACTTCTTTAAGTAAAGAACGAATAAATTCCATTTTAAATAAATATGAAGATTTATCAGCATCAACCTCTGAGACAGAATCCTCTGAACCAGAGGAATCATCAGAATCAGAATGATGATGTTCATTTAAAAATTCATCTGTAGGGAGAGAAGTTTTAAAAGATTTTTTACGTTTACTAGAAGGAGAAATAACAGACATAGCCTTCTTTATGGATTCAGAAACAAAATCTCTTATATTATCAGGAACATTCTGCACCTTAGATGTTGAAGGAACTGCAACAGGCAATGGTACTTTACTAAAGGAAATATTATCTGCTTTAACAAGTTTGTCATGACAATCAATACAAACAACAGCTGGAGGAATAGCTACCAAAAGTTTACAGCAGATACACTTAGCTTTGGTAGATTCAGCACTTGACAGCGATTTTCCTGTAGTATCTTCTGACTCAGATGCAACGTGAGACATCTTGCAATATGTAAGAGAAAAAACAACATATATATAAAGCAAAATTGATCAAATTCCTTAAATGACAGTTTCAGGAATGGGAAAAAATGCCAAAGAACAAGCTTCTAGCAACCAGAAGCAATAAAAAATGAGACTTAAATAATGTGGAGACAAAAGTGACGCCCATATTTTTTCGCGCCAAATAAGACGCCCACATTATTTGGCGCCTAAATGCTTTTTGGCGCCAAAAATGACGCCACATCCGGAACGCCGACATTTTTGGCGCAAAATAACGTCAAAAAATGACGCAACTTCCGGCGACACGTATGACACCGGAAACGGAAATAGAATTTTTTGCGCCAAAAAAGTCCGCGCCAAGAATGACGCAATAAAATGAAGCATTTTCAGCCCCCGCGAGCCTAACAGCCCACAGGGAAAAAGTCAAATTTTAAGGTAAGAAAAATGTTAAATTAAAATGCATTATCCCAAATATGAAACTGACTGTCTGAAAATAAGGAAAGTTGAACATTCTGAGTCAAGGCAAATAAATGTTTGAATACATATATTTAGAACTTTAAAAACAAAGTGCCCAACCATAGCTAGGAGTGTCACAGAAAATAAGACTTACTTACCCCAGGACACTCATCTACATATAGCAGATAGCCAAACCAGTACTGAAACGAGAATCAGCAGAGGTAATGGTATATATAAGAGTATATCGTCGATCTGAAAAGGGAGGTAAGAGATGAATCTCTACGACCGATAACAGAGAACCTATGAAATAGACCCCTTAGAAGGAGATCACTGCATTCAAATAGGCAATACTCTCCTCACATCCCTCTGACATTCACTGCACGCTGAGAGGAAAACCGGGCTCCAACTTGCTGCGGAGCGCATATCAACGTAGAATCTAGCACAAACTTACTTCACCACCTCCATCGGAGGCAAAGTTTGTAAAACTGAATTGTGGGTGTGGTGAGGGGTGTATTTATAGGCATTTTGAGGTTTGGGAAACTTTGCCCCTCCTGGTAGGAATGTATATCCCATACGTCACTAGCTCATGGACTCTTGCTAATTACATGAAAGAAACCCCAGACCCTGTTCCTGAAACGGAACTGGCATGATTACCCCTGAAAACTCCAGGTCTGAAACACACTTCAGGAAAACCTGAGCCTTTCTTGGGTTGGCTGGTATGCATGAGAGAAAAAATCTTCTCACAAGAGGTCTTACTCTGAAACCTTGTTCTGTACCCTTGAGAGACAATACTCTGAATCCAATGATTTTGGACTTAATTGATCCAAACATCTTTGAAAAATGTTAATCTGCCCCCTACCAGCTGAGCTGGAATGAGGGCCGCACCTTCATGCGGACTTGGGGGCTGGCTTTGATCTCTTAAATTGCTTGGATTTATTCCAATTTGAGGAAGGCTTCCAATTGGAAACAGATTCCTTTGGGGAAGGATTAGATTTCTGTTCCTTATTATGTCGAAAGGAAGGAAAACCGTTAGAAGCTTAGATTTACCCTTATGTTTTTTATCCTGATGCAAAAAGACTCCCTTCCCCCCAGTGACAGTTGAAACTATTGAATCCAACTGAGAACCAAATAATTTATTACCTTGGAAAGAAAGGGATAGCAATCTGGACTTAGAAGTCATAACAGCATTCCAAGATTTAAGCCATAAAGCTCTTCTAGCTAAAATAGCTAAAGGCATATATCTAACATCAATTTTGATATCAAAAATGGCATCACAAATGAAATTATTAGCATCTTGAATTAATTTAACAATGCTAGACAAATCATGATCCGATACTTGTTGCGCTAAAGTTTCCAACCAAAAAGTTGAAGCAGCTGCAACATCAGCCAAAGAAATTGAAGGCCTAAGAAGATGACCTGAATATAAATAAGCCTTCCTTAGATAAGATTCAAGTTTCCTAACAAAAGGATCTTTAAAAGAAGTTCTATCCTCTGTAGGAATAGTAGTACGTTTAGCAAGAGTAGAAATAGCCCCATCAACTTTGGGGATCTTTTCCCAAAACTCCAACAGTTGGCAAAGGATACAATTTTTTAAACCTTGAAGAATGAATAAAAGAAGTACCAGGCCTATTCCATTCCTTAGAAATCATATCTGAAATAGCATCAGGAACTGGAAAAACCTCTGGAATAACCACAGGAGGTTTATAAACAGAATTTAAACGTTTACTAGTTTTAATATCAAGAGGACTAGTTTCCTCCATATCTAATGTAATCAACACTTCTTTTAATAAAGAATGAATATACTCCATTTTAAATAAATAAGAGGATTTGTCAGTGTCAATATCTAAGGCAGGATCTTCTGAATCAGATAGATCCTCATCTGAGAAAGATAAATCAGTATGTTGCCGGTCATTTGAAAATTCATCAACTATGAGAAGTTTAAAAAGACCTTTTACGTTTATTAGAAGGTGGAATGGCAGACAAAGCCTTCTGAATAGAATCAGAAATAAATTATTTTAAATTTACAGGTATATCTTGTGCATTAGATGTTGAGGGAACAGCAACAGGTAATTAACTACTACTGATGGATACATTTTCTGCATGTAAAGGTTTTTCATGACAACTATTACAAACCACAGCTGGAGGTATAATCTCCACAAGTTTACAACAAATGCACTTATCTTTGGTAGAACTGTTATCAGGCAGCAGGGATCCAACAGTGAATTCTGAGACAGGATCAGATTGAGACATCTTGCTCAATGTAAGAGAAAAAATAACATATAAAGCAAAATTATCAATTTCCTTATATGGCAGTTTCAGGAATGGGAAAACATGCAAACAGCATAGCCCTCTGACATAGAAGGCCAGAGGCAAAAAGGAAAGGGGTCTTAAATAATGAAAATATTTGGCGCCAAGTATGACGCACAACAAACAGAAAAATATTTTTTGGCGCCAAAAACGTCCGGAAACGAAACACTCGCGTCATAGATGACACAACCTTGTGAAGGACTCGGCGTCAATTGGGACGCCGAAAATGACGTATTTGCATCAACGAACGCCAAGAATGACGCAATAAATTTTGACATTTTGCGCACTCTCGAGCCTAATTCTGCCCGCGAATTTAAAAGACAGTCAATTTGAAAAAGAGACTATACCCCAGGTAAGAAATAATTTTTCATAAAAAAACATTTCCCAGATATGAAACTGACAGTCTGCAAAAAAGGAAATATACTGAAAACCTCAATCATGACAAATATAAGTACAATACATATATTTAGAACTTTATATAAATACATAAAGTGCCAAACCATAGCTGAGAGTGTCTTAAGTAATGAACACATACTTACCAAAAGACACCCATCCACATATAGCAGATAGCCAAACCAGTACTGAAACAGTTAGCAGTAGAGGTAATGGAATATGAGAGTATATCGTCGATCTGAAAAGGGAGGTAGGAGATTAATCTCTACGACCGATAACAGAGAACCTATGAAATAGATCCCCGTGAGGAAAACCATTGCATTCAATAGGTGATATTCCCTTCACATCCCTCTGACGTTCACTGTACTCTGAGAGGAATCGGGCTTCAAAAAATACTGAGAAGCGCATATCAACGTAGAAATCTTTGCACAAACTTACTTCACCACCTCCATAGGAGGCAAAGTTTGTAAAACTGAATTGTGGGTGTGGTGAGGGGTGTATTTATAGGCATTTTGAGGTTTGGGAAACATTGCCAAATGTTACATACTACAGCTGGAGATATAATCTCCACTAGCTTACAACAGATACACTTAGCTTTGGTAGAACTGTGTTCAGACAGCATGGTTCCTACAGCAGCTTCTTAGACAGGATCAGATTGTAAAATGTAAAAAAAGAAAAATAACATTAAACAGAAATATCTTATTTCCCCATATAGCATTTTCAGAAATGGGAAAAAAATACAAATGCTAAAATTGGCAAAAAAAAACAAACAAATAGCCCTCTGAGCATAAAGAAGGCAAGAAGCATATAGGAAGTGAGGTAAAATAAAACTAAATTTTTTAGCGCCAAGTATGACGCACAACGCAAAAGGAAGTTGAGAATTTTTTTGTCACCAACAAACATCCGGAAATGACGCAACTCGCGTCACAACAAACACAATTTTGCGTCAACTAAGATGCAGGAAATGACGAACTTGCGTCATGACAGACGCACATTCTCACCCAAAAAAATTCTCAATCTCAATCTCTTCAATATTTATTTATTCTGGCGCAATAAATAACAGCATTTTGCGCCCTTGTGAGCCTAATTTGCCCGCAAGTTTTCCAAGAAAAAACAAGTCAAATTGAAAAAAATACTTGCCAGGTTAGGAAATGTCCAGAAGAAGACCCAAATGCTAGGGAAAACTTAAACAACACCCTTGCACTCTGAGTTTAATCCAGGACGTGACCCCACGACAACCTCTAAAAAAACAATGTACTCACGATATGGAACAGAGTTAGCCTGAGTCCAAAGTAATTCAATATATCAGCCAAATAGACTTCTGAGTAAGGAACTGGTTTCAGGAAATGTCTTCCACAGAATCAGGAGAGCAGGGATAGTCCACTTAGACTCAGACAGAAGAAGGGTAAAACAAGAAACAGTTAATAATGCAAAGTCCTCACAGGAGCCACAAAGAGGAACAAACAAACGGGCACTGAGGAAACAGGAAGCCCGGAATAAAAAGCCTGATAGTGACATCATCATGAAGGGGCGGCCCAGACTACCTGCCAATCAAGCACACAGAGAGGACCGCCGGAGCTTCCCAGCGGCCAAGCGTGACAGTGCCCCCTCCTCAAGGACCCCTCCGGGGGACCCGACCGGGCCAGGCAGGGTATTTCTTGTGAAAAGACTTGACAAGAGCTGGAGCATGAATATGAGAGGCTGGTTCCCAAGATCATTCAGAGATAGGATAGCCCTTCCAATGGACCAGGTGTACAGCCGATTGCCCCATAGCTTGGAATCCAAAATCTGGCTGACTTCAAACTCAGAAGTTCCCTCTACGGAAAGTGGAGGAGGTGGTTTACTCTTGATAGAGTACCGGTTGTAGATGACTGGCTTGAGTAAGGAGACATGAAACACTGGATGGATCTTGAGAGTCTTGGGTAAAGCCAGGCGGTATGCAGAAGAACAAACTTTGGAAACAATTTGAAAAGGTCCAATGTACTTAGGACCCAACTTGGTACAAGGTTGTTTTAGACGTATGAATCTGGTGGATAAAAATACTCTGTCTCCAGTACGAAGTAAAGGAGCCTTACACCTTCTGCGATCAGCATATCTCTTGTGTCTTAAGGAAGAGGAAAGTAGATTTTGACGAATGAGTTGCCAGTGGTTACTGAGATTTTTCACAATATGATCTGCTCCAGGGACTTCAGTACAACTGGTAATCATAGGAAAGGTTCTAGGTTCAAAACCATAAGCTGCCTTAAAGGGAGAGGTCTGTAATGAGGCATTATAGCATGAGTTGTGAGCTAATTCCGCCAAAGGCAATAACTGAGACCAGTTGGAGTGGTGATGGTCTACATAATGTCTAAGAAAAGATTCCAAGGCTTGATTTATACGCTCAGTCTATCCGTTGGATTGAGGATGATATGCAGTAGAAAGAGATATGTTGATTCCGAAGTGCTTACAAAAAGACCTCCAAAACTTGGAAACAAATTGAACTCCGCGATCTGAGACTATGTCAGTGGGAAAACCATGTAAACAAGATATATGTAGAACAAAGAGTTCAGAAAGTCTTTGAGCTGAAGGCAAGCCTGGAAGAGGTATGAAGTGAGCAGACTTGGAGAACCGATCCACCACTACCCAAATGGTGTTATTTCCAGCAGAAACAGGAAGATCTGTAATGAAGTCCATGGATAAGTGAGACCAAGTGTAATGAGGAATAGGAAGAGGGTGTAATAGACCAAACGGTCGATGAGAAGATTGTTTGTTCGAAGCACAAGAACTACAAGCAGCAATATAATCCTTAACATCCCTCCTCATAGTGGACCACCAAACATGCTGCTTCAGTTTCCACAAAGTATTGGTTACTCCACGATGACCTGCTGAAATGTTGTTGTGAGCCCAACATAGAAGCTTAAGACGTAATCCTTTGGGTACATACAGGATACCAGAAGGTAGTTTGCAAGAAGATGGTACCCGGACTTGAGCAGCATGTAAAGTAGTGATGTTGTGAACTTAAAATTTTCCGTTCGTGAACCGTGAATGCAAACGGGCGAACCGGGCGAACCACCATTGACTTCAATAGGCAGGCGAATTTTAAAACCCACAGGGACTCTTTCTGGCCACAATAGTGATGGAAAAGTTGTTTCAAGGGTACTATCACCTGGACTGTGGCATGCCAGAGGAGGATACATGGCAAAACTCCCTCTTAAAATTACATAGTTGATGCAGAGTCTGGTTTTAATCCATAAAGGGCATAAATCACCTAACATTCCTAAATTGTTTGGAATAACGTGCTTTAAACATCAGGTATGATGTTGTATCGATCAGGTAGTTTAAGGGTTATGCCCGCTTCACAGTGGCAGACCAAACTCCCCGTTTAACGCACAGCAAACAACCGCAAACAGTCCATTTGCACAACCGCAAACTCCCCATTTGCACAAGGTTGGATACCAAGCTAGCCATGTCCCGTTCCTTGTCCTCACTGATGTCATTGAAGGTCTCTTCCTCCACCCAGCCACGTACAACACCAAGTGTCCCCAAAAGGTGACAACAAGCCCCCTGGGATGCCTGCTGTGTTTGGTCTTCCACCTCCTCAAAGCCACCTTCCTCCTCTGACTCCTCTTCTTTAGACTCCTCTCTCTGCATTGCCTCTCTCTGCATTATTATAAGATGTGTTAAGTAGTACTATTCTTATCAGTTTAATCCCTGTTCCATCCCCTATCAAGGGACGTGTATATGGCATGGATTTTAGGAACCGGGAGATTGAAAAAGATGCTTGGTCGGTCCTCCTACTTCAAATTTGGGGCACTGTGCGTGCAATCTACTGTGCCACCAGATATGAGTGGTGTGTTAAGTAGTACTATTCTGATCAGTTTAATCCCTGTTACGTCCCCTATCAGGGGACGTGTATATGGCATGGATTTTAGGAACCGGGAGATGGAAAATGATGCTTGGTCGGTCCTCCTACTTCAAATTTGGGGCACTGCGCGTGCAATCTAATGTGCCACCAGATAGGAGTGGTGTGTTAAGTAGTACTATTCCTATCAGTTTAATCCCTGTTAAGTGCCTTTTTTTGGTTTGGTTTTTGAAGCCACAGTGCAGCACCAGAAGCCAGAAAAATTTGGCATGTACACATGCCTGAAAAATTAGGTATTGTAGCAGCGGCCAGAAAAATTGATATTTGTTTCCCAGGCAGAAAGTGCCCTAAAACATTGTGGCTTGAACCCTTAGTTGGTGGCGTATAACATTCGAAGTTAAAATACAGCAGCGTGTGGACCATTTTTAGCCCAAGGCAGCTCATCTCATCAGGCCTTTTTTACTCGAATGTATCGCCCAATGTCAGTCCCTTTGGGATCCATCCCTCATTCATCTTAATAAAGGTGAGGTAATCTAGATTTTTTTGACCTAGGCGACTTCTCTTCTCAGTGACAATACCTCCTGCTGCACTGAAGGTCCTTTCTGACAGGACACTTGAAGCGGGGCAGGCCAGAAGTTCTATTGCAAATTGGGATAGCTCAGGCCACAGGTCAAGCCTGCACACCCAGTAGTCAAGGGGTTCATCGCTCCTCAGAGTGTCGAGATCTGCAGTTAAGGCAAGGTAGTCTGCTACCTGTCAGTCAAGTCGTTCTCTGAGGGTGTACCCCGAAGGGCTGTGGCAATGCATAGGAGTTAAAAAGCTCTGCATGTCCTCCATCAACAACACGTCTGTAAAGCGTCCTGTCCTTGCCGCCGTGGGAGTCGGAAGATTACTTTCACCTCTTCCCCTGTTAGATTCCCTTTGTGTTGTGACATCACCCTTATACGCTGTGTAAAGCAAACTTTTTATTTTATTTTGGAACTGCTGCATCCTTTCCGACTTGTGGTAATTCGGTAACATTTCAGGCACTTTATGCTTATACCGGGGGTCTAGTAGCGTGGACACCCAGTACAGGTCGTTCTCCTTCAGCTTTTTTATACGAGGGTCCCTCAACAAGCACGACAGCATGAAAGACCTCATTTGCACAAGGTTGGATGCCGAGCTACTCATGTCCCGTTCCTCGTCCTCAGTGATCTCACTGAAGGTATCTTCTTCCCCCCCAGCCACGTACAACACCACGGGTACCAGATAGGTGACAACGAGCACCCTGGGATGCCTGTTGTGGTTGGTCTTCCACCTCCTCCTCAAAGCCACATTCCTCCTCTGACTCCTCTTCCTCACAATCCTCTTCCAGCATTGCCACTGGTCCAGCAAGCGATGCTGATAAGGATGTTTCTGGTGGTGATGGTGACCACAACTCTTCCTCTTCCTCTTCACGCTCATCTACGGCCTGATCCAGCACTCTTCACAGGGCACGCTCCAGGAAGAAAACAAATGGTATGATGTCACTGATGGTGCCTTCGGTGCGACTGAATAGGTTTGTCACCTCCTCAAAAGAACGCATGAGCCTACAGGCATTGCGCATGAGCGCCCAGTAACGTGGCAAAAAAATTCCCAGCTCCGCAGAGGCTGTCCTAGCACCCCGGTCATACAAATACTCGTTACCGGCTTTTTCTTGTTGGAGCAAGCGGTCGAACATTAGGAGTGTTAAATTTCAACGTGTCGGGCTGTCGCAAATCAAGCGCCTCACTGGCATGTTGTTTCGCCACTGGATATCGGAAAAGTGCGCCATGGCGGTGTAGGAACGCCTCAAATGGCCACACACTTTCCTGGCCTGCTTCAGGACATCCTGTAAGCCTGGGTACTTATGCACAAAGCGTTGTACGATCAGATTACACACATGTGCCATGCACGGCACATGTGTCAACTTGCCCAATTTCAATGCCGCCACCAAATTACTTCCGTTGTCAGAAACCACTTTGCCGATCTCCAGTTGGTGCGGAGTCAGCCACTGATCCACCTGTGCATTCAGGGCGGACAGGAGTGCTGGTCCGGTGTGACTCTCTGCTTCCAGGCAAGTCAACCCCAAGACGGCATGACACTGCAGTATCCGGGATGTGGAATAGTACCTGCGGAGCTAGGGGGGGTGCCGTTGATGTGGAGCAAGATGCAGCAGCAGAAGAGGACTCAGCCGAGGAGGTTATGGAAGAGGATGGAGTAGGAGGAGTAGAGGAGGTGGCAGCAGGCCTGCCTGCAAGTCGTGGCGGTGTCACCAACTCCTCCTCTGCAGAGCCACGCATTCCATGCTTCGCAGCCATCAGCAGATTTACCCAATGCACAGTGTAGGTGATATACCTGCCCTGACCATGCTTTACAGACCAGCTATCAGTGGTCAGATGGACCCTTGCCCCAACACTGTGTGCCAGACATGCCATTACTTACTTTCGCACAATCGAGTACAGGTTGGGGATTGCCTTTTGTGCAAAGAAATTTCGGCCGGTTACCTTCCACTGCGGTGTCCCAATAGCTACAAATTTTTTGAACGCCTCAGAATCCACCAGCTTGTATGGTAAAAGCTGGCGGGCTAACAGTTCAGACAAGCCAGCTGTCAGACGCCGGGCAAGGGGGTGACTTTGTGACATTGGCTTCTTACGCTCAAACATGTCCTTGACAGACACCTGACTGTGGGCAGATGAGCAGGAACTGCTCCGGAAGAGAGACGGAGTGGCGGATGGTTGAGAGGGGGCAAGGAGGACAGCAGTGGTTGACGTGGCTGAAGATGCTGGACCAGGAGGAAGATGGCGGCTTTGAGTTTGTGTGCTGCTTCTACTCATGTGTTGATCCCATAGGCGTTTGTGATGTGCGATCATGTGCCTTCGCAAAGCAGTTGTACCTAGGTGGGTGTTGGACTTCCCACGACTCAGTTTCTTTTGGCACAGGTTGCAAATTGCATCGCTGTTGTCAGAGGCAGATACACACACAAAATTCCACACTGCTAAGCTCTCCGATGACGGCATTCTGGTGGTGGCAACAGCATGCGTTGATTGGTGTGCTGCCTGGCTGACCCCGGGTGCCGATGCATGCTGTTTGACTGTGCAACTAGCTCCTTGCGACGACCTCCCCCTACTTCCAACTCGTCTCCTGCTCCTCCTCTCTGTCTCCCCATCTGAACTTTCCCCCTGTTCTTCTTCTCTTCTAGCGGGCACCCAAGTGACATCCACGGACGCATCGTCATCATCAACCGCTTGCAGCGGGTACAACATCATCATCATCACACCGTACGTCCATGTCTGTAATGCTGCCTGACTGAGACATATCACTGTTATCTACATCCTCTGTCAATAATGGTTGCGCATCACTCATTTCTTCCAACTGATGTGTAAAAAACTCCTCTGACAGATCAAGTGAAGCGGCTGTGGTGCTAGTGTTGGTGGTGGCGGCAGGCGGCGAGTGGTAACTTGAGAGGTGCTCGAAGATAAGCTGGAGGATGGTGCGTCAAGATTCGGAGCGGAAGCTATAGAAGATTGGGTGTCCTGTGTTATAAAGTCAACTATGTCCTCCTCAGAACTTTTCGAGTTCATGGGACGTGGCCTCTGAACACTGGGCATTATTCTAGTGCCAAAGGGAATCACAGCACCACGACCACAATGGCACCTGCGGGGTGGCCTGCCTCTGCCTGTCATTTGTTTTTAAATGTACACTTACACTACTATTAAACAAGATATGAGTGGTGGCACTGGGCAAGTGGGCCCAGTATAAGCTGCGAGCCTGACACAAAAAAGAAGACTGATGTTTCACAGTCAAAAAAGTTTTTTTTGTTTTTAAATGTACACTTACACTACTATTAAACAAGATATGAGTGGTGGCACTGGGCAAGTGGGCACAGTATACGCTGTGAGCCTGACGTTTCACAGTCCAAAAAGTTTTTATTTTTTTTAAATGTACACTTACACTGCTATTAAACAAGATATGAGTGGTGGCACTGGGCAAGTGGGACCAGTATAAGCTGTGAGCCTGAAACAAAAAAGCAGACTGATGTTTCACAGACTCAGTCCAAAAAGTTTTTTTTGTTTTTAAATGTACACTTACACTACTATTAAACAAGATATGAGTGGTGGCACTGGGCAAGTGGGCACAGTATACGCTGTGAGCCTGACACAAAAAAGCAGACTGATGTTTCACAGTCCAAATTTTTTTTATTTTTTTAAATGTACACTTACACTACTTTTAAACAAGATATGAGTGGTGGCACTGGGCGAGTGGGCCCAGTATAAGCTGTGAGCCTGAAACAAAAAAGCAGACTGATGTTTCACAGTCCAAATTTTTTGTTTTGTTTTTAAATGTACACTTACACTACTATTAAACAAGATATGAGTGGTGGCTCTGGGCAAGTGGGCCCAGTATAAGCTGAGAGCCTGAAACAAAAAAGCAGACTGATGTTTCACAGTCCAAAAAAGTTTTTTGTTTTTAAATTTACACTACTGTTACACCAGATATGAGTGGGGGCACTGGGCAAGTGGGCACAGTATACGCTGTGAGCCTGGCACACACGCTGGCAGGCAGGCAACTGCAATTAGATTACACTAGCAGACTGATGTTTCAAAGTCAAAAAAGTTTTGTTTTTTTTAAATTTACACTACTGTTACACCAGATATGAATGGTGGCACTGGGCAAGTGGGCCTGGCACACACGCTGGCAGGCAGGCAACTGCAATTAGATTACACTAGCAGACTGATGTTTCAAAGTCAAAAAAGTTTGTTTTTTTTAAATTTACACTACTGTTACACCAGATATGAATGGTGGCACTGGGCAAGTGGGCCTGGCACACACGCTGGCAGGCAGGCAGGCAGGCAACTGCAATTAGATTACACTAGCAGACTGATGTTTCACAGTCAAAAAAGTTGTTTTTTTTAAATTTACACTACTGTTATACCAGATATGAGTGGTGGCACTGGGCAAGTGGGCCTGGCACACACGCTGGCAGGCAGGCAGGCAACTGCAATTAGATTACACTAGCAGACTGATGTTTCAAAGTCAAAAAAGTTTTGTTTTTTTTAAATTTACACTACTGTTACACCAGATATGAATGGTGGCACTGGGCAAGTGGGCCTGGCACACACGCTGGCAGGCAGGCAACTGCAATTAGATTACACTAGCAGACTGATGTTTCAAAGTTAAAAAAGTTTTTTTTTTTTTAAATGTACACTACTGTTACACCAGATATGAGTGGTGGCACTGGGCAAGTGGGCCTGGCACATACGCTGGCAGGCAGGCAACTGCAATTAGATTACACAAGCAGACTGATGTTTCACAGTCAAAAAAGTTTTTTTTTTTACACTACTGTTACACCAGATATGAGTGGGGGCACTGGGCAAGTGGGCCTGGCACACACGCTGGCAGGCAGGCAGGCAACTGCAATTAGATTACACTAGCAGACTGATGTTTCACAGTCGAAAAAGTTTTTGTTTTTTTAATTTACACTACTGTTACAACGGATATGAGTGGTGGCACTGGGCAAGTGGGCCTGGCACACACGCTGGCAGGCAGGCAACTGCAATTAGATTACACTAGCAGACTGATGTTTCAAAGTCAAAAAAGTTTTTTTTTTTTAAATTTACACTACTGTTACACCAGATATGAATGGTGGCACTGGGCAAGTGGGCCTGGCACACACGCTGGCAGGCAGGCAGGCAGGCAACTGCAATTAGATTACACTAGCAGACTGATGTTTCACAGTCAAAAAAGTTTTTTTTTTTAAATTTACACTACTGTTATACCAGATATGAGTGGTGGCACTGGGCAAGTGGGCCTGGCACACACGCTGGCAGGCAGGCAACTGCAATTAGATTACACAAGCAGACTGATGTTTCACAGTCAAAAAATTTTTTTTTTTAAATGTACACTACTGTTACACCAGATATGAGTGGGGGCACTGGGCAAGTGGGCCTGGCACACGCTGGCAGGCAGACAACTGCAATTAGATTACACTAGCAGACTGATGTTTCACAGTCAAAAAAGTTTTTTTTAAAATTTACACTACTGTTACACCAGATATGAGTGGTGGCACTGGGCCTGGCACACACGCTGGCAGGCAACTGCAATTAGATTACACTAGCAGACTGATGTTTCACAGTCAAAAAATTTTTTTTTTAAATTTACATTACTGTTACACCAGATATGAGTGGTGTGGCACTGGGCAAGTGGGTCTGGCACACACGCTGGCAGGCAGGCAGGCAACTGCAATTAGATTACACAAGCAGACTGATGTTTCACAGTCAAAAAGGTTTTTTTTTTTTAAATTGACACTACTGTTACACCAGATTTGAGTGGTGGCACTGGGCAAGTGGGCCTGGCACACAAGCTGGCAGGCAGGCAACTGCAATTAGATTACACTAGCAGACTGATGTTTCAGTCAAAAAAGTTTTTTTTTTTAAATTTACACTACTGTTACACCAGATATAAGTGGTGTGGCACTGGGCAAGTGGGTCTGGCACACACGCTGGCAGGCAGGCAGGCAACTGCAATTAGATTACACTAGCAGACTGATGTTTCACAGTCAAAAAGTTTTTTTTTTAAATTTACACTACTGTTACACCAGATATGAGTGGTGGCACTGGGCAAGAGGGCCTGGCACACACGCTGGCAGGCAGGCAACTGCAATTAGATTACACTAGCAGACTGATGTTTCCAGTCAAAAAAGTTTTTTTTTTTAAATTTACACTACTGTTACACCAGATATGAGTGGTGGCACTGGGCAAGTGGGCCTGGCACACACACTGGCAGGCAGGCAACTGCAATTAGATTACACAAGTAGACTGATGTTTCACAGTCAAAAAAGTTTTTTTTTTTAATTTACACTACTGTTACACCAGATATGACTGGTGGCACTGGGCAAGTGGGCCTGGCACACACGCTGGCAGGCAGGCAGGCAACTGCAATTAGATTACACAAGCAGACTGATGTTTCACAGTCAAAAAAGTTTTTTTTTTTTTAAATTTACACTACTGTTACCCCAGATATGAGTGGGGGCACTGGGCAAGTGGGCCTGACACACACGCTGGCAGGCAGGCAACTGCAATTAGATTACACTAGCAGACTGATGTTTCACAGTCGAAAAAGTTTTTGTTTTTTTAATTTACACTACTGTTACACCAGATATGAGTGGTGGCACTGGGCAAGTGGGCCTGGCACACACACTGGCAGGCAGGCAACTGCAATTAGATTACACTAGCAGACTGATGTTTCACAGTCAAAAAGTTTATTTTTAAATTTACACTACTGTTACACCAGATATGAGTGGTGGCACTGGGCCTGGCACAAACGCTGGCAGGCAGGCAACTGCAATTAGATTACACTAGCAGACTGATGTTTCACAGTCAAAAAAGTTTTTTTTTTAAATTTACACTACTGTTACACCAGATATGAGTGGTGTGGCACTGGGCAAATGGGTCTGGCACACACGTTGGCAGGCAGGCAGGCAACTGCAATTAGATTACACAAGCAGACTGATGTTTCACAGTCAAAAAGGTTTTTTTTTTTAAATTGACACTACTGTTACACCAGATTTGAGTGGTGGCACTGGGCAAGTGGGCCTGGCACACACGCTGGCAGGCAGGCAACTGCAATTAGATTACACTAGCAGACTGATGTTTCAGTCAAAAAAGTTTTTTTTTTAAATTTACACTACTGTTACACCAGATATGAGTGGTGTGGCACTGGGCAAGTGGGTCTGGCACACACGCTGGCAGGCAGGCAGGCAACTGCAATTAGATTACACAAGCAGACTGATGTTTCACAGTCAAAAAGTTTTTTTTTTTAAATTTACACTACTGTTACACCAGATATGAGTGGTGGCACTGGGCAAGTGGGCCTGGCACACACGCTGGCAGGCAGGCAACTGCAATTAGATTACACTAGCAGACTGATGTTTCAGTCAAAAAAGTTTTTTTTTCAAAAAACATTTACACTACTGTTACACCAGATATGAGTGGTAGCACTGGGCAAGTGGGCCTGGCACACACACTGGCAGGCAGGCAACTGCAATTAGATTACACAAGCAGACTGATGTTTCACAGTCAAAAAAGTTGTTTTTTTTAAATTTACACTACTGTTACACCAGATATGAGTGGTGTGGCACTGGGCAAGTGGGCCTGGCACACACGCTGGCAGGCAGGCAGGCAACTGCAATTAGATTACACAAGCAGACTGATGTTTCACAGTCAAAAAACGTTTTTTTTTTAAATGTACACTACTGTTACACCAGATATGAGTGGGGGCACTGGGCAAGTGGGCCTGGCACACACGCTGGCAGGCAGGCAGCAACTGCAATTAGATTACACAAGCAGACTGATGTTTCACAGTCAAAAAAGTTTTTTTTTTTTTAAATTTACACTACTGTTACACCAGATATGAGTGGGGGCACTGGGCAAGTGGGCCTGGCACACACGCTGGCAGGCAGGCAACTGCAATTAGATTACACTAGCAGACTGATGTTTCACAGTCAAAAAAGTTTTTTTTTAAATTTACACTACTGTTACACCAGATATGAGTGGTGGCACTAGGCCTGGCACACACGCTGGCAGGCAGGCAGGCAACTGCAATTAGATTACACTAGCAGACTGATGTTTCACAGTCAAAAAAGTTTTTTTTTAAATTTACACTACTGTTACACCAGATATGAGTGGTGGCACTGGGCCTGGCACACACGCTGGCAGGCAGGCAACTGCAATTAGATTACACTAGCAGACTGATGTTTCACAGTCAAAAAAGTTTTTTTTTAATTATTTACACTACTGTTACACCAGATATGAGGGGTGGCACTGGGCCTGGCACACACGCTGGCAGGCAGGCAACTGCAATTACATTACAATAGCAGACTGATGTTTCACAGTCAAAAAGTTTTATTTTTTTAAATTATTTACACTACTGTTACACCAGATATGAGTGGTGGCACTGGGCAAAGTGGGTCTGGCACACACGCTGGCAGGCAGGCAGGCAACTGCAATTAGATTACACAAGCAGACTGATGTTTCACAGTCAAAAAGGTTTTTTTTTTTAAATTTACACTACTGTTACACCAGATTTGAGTGGTGGCACGGGGGAAGTGGGCCTGGCACACACGCTGGCAGGCAGGCAACTGCAATTAGATTACACTAGCAGACTGATGTTTCAGTCAAAAAAGTTTTTTTTTTAAATTTACACTACTGTTACACCAGATATGAGTGGTGTGGCACTGGGCAAGTGGGTCTGGCACACACGTTGGCAGGCAGGCAGGCAACTGCAATTAGATTACACAAGCAGACTGATGTTTCACAGTCAAAAAGTTATTTTTTTTAAATTTACACTACTGTTACACCAGATATGAGTGGTGGCACTGGGCAAGTGGGCCTGGCACACACGCTGGCAGGCAGGCAACTGCAATTAGATTACACTAGCAGACTGATGTTTCAGTCAAAAAAGTTTTTTTTTTTTAAATTTACACTACTGTTACACCAGATATGAGTGGTGGCACTGGGCAAGTGGGCCTGGCACACACGCTGGCAGGCAGGCAACTGCAATTAGATTACACAAGCAGACTGATGTTTCACAGTCAAAAAACTTTTTTTTTTTAAATTTACACTACTGTTACACCAGATATGAGTGGGGGCACTGGGCAAGTGGGCCTGGCACACACGCTGGCAGGCAGGCAACTGCAATTAGATTACACAAGCAGACTGATGTTTCACAGTCAAAAAACTTTTTTTTTTTAAATTTACACTACTGTTACACCAGATATGAGTGGGGGCACTGGGCAAGTGGGCCTGGCACACACGCTGGCAGGCAGGCAACTGCAATTAGATTACACTAGCAGACTGATGTTTCACAGTCAAAAAGTTTTTTTTTTTAAATTTACACTACTGTTACACCAGATATGAGTGGTGGCACTAGGCCTGGCACACACGCTGGCAGGCAGGCAGGCAACTGCAATTAGATTACACTAGCAGACTGATGTTTCACAGTCAAAAAAGTTTTTTTTTTAAATTTACACTACTGTTACACCAGATATGAGTGGTGTGGCACTGGGCAAGTGGGTCTGGCACACACGCTGGCAGGCAACTGCAATTAGATTACACAAGCAGACTGATGTTTCACAGTCAAAAAAGTTTTTTTTTTTTAAATTTACACTACTGTTACACCAGATATGAGTGGTGTGGCACTGGGCAAGTGGGTCTGGCACATACTCTGGCAGGCAGGCAGGCAACAGCAATTAGATTACACTAGCAGACTGATGTTTCACAGTCAAAAAAGTTTTTTTTTTAAATTTACACTACTGTTACACCAGATATGAGTGGTGTGGCACTGGGCAAGTGGGTCTGGCACACACGCTGGCAGGCAGGCAGGCAGGCAACTGCAATTAGATTACACAAGCAGACTGATGTTTCATAGTCAAAAAGGTTTTTTTTTTTAAATTTACACTACTGTTACACCAGATATGAGTGGTGGCACTGGGCAAATGGGCCTGGCACACACGCTGGCAGTCAGGCAACTGCAATTAGATTACACTAGCAGACTGATGTTTCAGTCAAAAAAGGTTTTTTTTAAAATTTACACTACTGTTACACCAGATATGAGTGGTGTGGCACTGGGCAAGTGGGTCTGGCACACACGCTGGCAGGCAGGCAACTGCAATTAGATTACACTAGCAGACTGATGTTTCACAGTCAAAAAAGTTTTTTTTTTTTAAATTTACACTACTGTTACACCAGATATGAGTGGTGGCACTGGGCAAGTGGGCCTGGCACACACGCTGGCAGGCAGGCAACTGCTATTAGATTACACTAGCAGACTGATGTTTCAAAGTCAAAAAAGTTTGTTTTTTTTAAATTTACACTACTGTTACACCAGATATGAGTGGTGGCACTGGGCAAGTGGGCCTGGCACACACGCTGGCAGGCAGGCAGGCAACAGCAATTAGATTACACTAGCAGACTGATGTTTCACAGTCAAAAAAGTTTGTTTTTTTAAATTTACACTACTGTTACACGAGATATGAGTGGTGTGGCACTGGGTAAGTGGGTCTGGCACACACGCTGGCAGGCAACTGCAATTAGATTACACAAGCAGACTGATGTTTCACAGTCAAAAAAGTTTTTTTTTTAAATTTACACTACTGTTACACCAGATATGAGTGGTGGCACTGGGCAAGTGGGCCTGGCACACACGCTGGCAGGCAGGCAACTGCAATTAGATTACACTAGCAGACTGATGTTTCAGTCAAAAAAGGTTTTTTTTTTAATTTACACTACTGTTACACCAGATATGAGTGGTGTGGCACTGGGCAAGTGGGTCTGGCACACACGCTGGCAGGCAGGCAACTGCAATTAGATTACACTAGCAGACTGATGTTTCACAGTCAAAAAAGTTTTTTTTTTTTAAATTTACACTACTGTTACACCAGATATGAGTGGTGGCACTGGGCAAGTGGGCCTGGCACACACGCTGGCAGGCAGGCAACTGCAATTAGATTACACTAGCAGACTGATGTTTCACAGTCAAAAAAGTTTTTTGTTTTAAATTTACACTACTGTTACACCAGATATGAGTGGTGGCACTGGGCAAGTGGCTTGGCAGGCAGGCAACTGCAATTAGATTACACAGGAAAAAAAATTAAAAAAAATGATGTTCTAGCCCTAAAAAGGGCTTTTTGGGGTGCTGTGCTTACAGCAGAGATCAGATGAGTCCTTCAGGACTGTAGTGGACACTGAATACACTAGCCTAGCTATCAATTTCCCTATTAAATCACCAGCAGCTACACTGTCCCTCCTCTTACTAACAATGCAGCTTCCGAATGAATCTAAAATGGCTGCTGTTCAGGAGCTGGGAGGGTCTGGGAGGGAGGGTCTGCTGCTGATTGGCTGGAATGTGTCTGCAGACTGTGAGATACAGGGTCAAAGTTTACTCAATGATGTCAAATAGGGGCGGATCGAACATCGCATATGTTCGCCCGCAGCAGCGAACGCAAACATGCTATGTTCGCTGGGAACTATTCGCGACATCACTAATGTAAAGCCTGTACTGGAAAAGAGGATACTTGAACCAAAACTTTGACTGGACGTAGTATAGGTTCAGAATCCAAAGGAGAAGGCTCAGAAGATTGGAACTGCCTAGATAAAGCATCTGCCTTGGAATTTTTTGAACCAGGAACATAGGAAAGTACAAAATTAAACCTGGAGAAGAACAAGGCCCACCGAGCCTGACAAGGATTGAGACGTGTAGCAGTATGGAGGTATAAAAGATTCTTATGATCTGTCAGAATGAAAAAGGTTGACTGGTACCCTCTAACCAATGCCTCTATTCATCCAAAGCTAATTTTATAGCCAAAAGCTCCTTATTGCCCTCATCATAATTTAACTCGGCAGGATTTAATTTTTTTGAAAAGAACGCCACAGGATGTATCTTGCTGGTAGTTGGATCACGTTGGGAGAGAACAGCTCCAGCTGCTATAGAAGAAGCGTCAACCTCCAAAATAAACTGGAGATCAGGAATTGGATGACTGAGAAGAGGTGCAGAAGAAAATGCTGATTTTAGCATTTCAAAAGCCTGTACTGCCAAAGTGGACCAGTTCTTACAATTTTGCCCTTTCTTAGTAAGAGAAGTGAGTGGAGACGTGATGTCAGCAAAGTTCTTAATAAACTTTCTATAGTAATTGAGAGTAGTTGGTCTGGGCCAGTCCTTGATAGCCGAAAGTTTAGCAGGATCCATCTCAAAACCCGATTCTGAAATGATATAACCCAAAAAGGGAATGGAACTCTGATGAAAAGAGCATTTTTCCAATTTAGCGAACAGGGAATTGTCTCGTAACCTCTGAAGTACCAGTCTTACATGATGTACATGTTCCTGTAATGTTTCGGAATAGATCATAATGTCATCGAGATAAATGATAACAAATTGATTTAGATAATCTCTGAAGATTTCGTTAACAAAGTGCTGAAATACTGCTGGTGCATTTCACTATCCGAATGGCATTACTAGATACTCATAGTGACCAAATCTAGTGTTAAATGCCGTCTTCCATTCGTTTCCTTTACGGATTCTGACCAAATTGTAGGCCCCATGGAGATCTAACTTGGAAAAAATAGAAGCACCTTGAAGACGATCAAATAACTCAGGAATGAGTGGCAGAGGATAGCTGTTTTTGACAGTAATCTGATTCAAGGCCCGATAATCGATACAGGGACGGAGACCTCGATCTTTTTTCCCAATGAAGAAAAAACCCGCTCCCACAGGTGATGAGGAAGGACAAATAAATCCTCTGGCTAAGTTGTCCTTTATGTATTCCTCAAGAGAGACATTTTCTTGACGAGAGAGGGGATAGGTCCTTCCCTTAGGTAGAGGAGCCCCTGAAAACAATTCGATAGGACAGTCAAATATCCGGTGTGGAGGTAACGTCTTAGCCTCCTTTTTAAAAAACACATCACTAAAGGCATGATAGTAATTAGGCAATGAATCAGGAACTTCCACCATAGCTACGACAGGACAAAATGGTTTTGAGGGATTTTGCAGGCAATGTTTGAAACAGGTAGTTCCCCAGGAAATAAGTTCTCCTTTAGACCATGAGAAGACTGGATCATGAAGCTGCAACCAAGGTAACCCCAGAATCAACGGTATGTGGGGAGAAGTGATGACGTCAAAACGAATAACTTCAGAATGGAGTATGCCCACAGACAAAAGAAGAGGAATGGTAGAAGTTTGTATGATGCCAGAACCTAAAGGCTGTCCACTAACAGTGGTTACCTTAATTAACTGTTTCTTGGCTTGATGAGGAATCCTGAGAGAGTCAGCAAAGTTTGAATCAATGAAAACTCCAGCACCTCCAATGAGGGCTTGAGCTCAAAACTTGGTGTTTCCAAAAGTGATAGTTACAGGAACAAAAAGTTTAGAATTGAGGGAAGACATGGGATTCTGGCTTAACTCTGTCCCTCTATCAAAAGTTAAGCCTTGGCTTTTACTGGCCGGATAGGACAGTCCTTCAGTAAATGTCCTTTGGTACCACAATACAGACATAATCCAAGAGTACGCCTTCTATGGCGTTCAGCTTCTGACAATTTAATAGCTCCTACTTCCATGGGTTCCACAGACTCAGGAGATTGGGAATTATTATTAGACAGACTTGAGGTTCGAATAGGAGGACGAAAAGAAGATTTAACAAAGGATCTCCGATTCCTATCTCTCTCCTGAAGACGTTCAGAATGCCGGGTGTCAAGAGTAATACACAAATTGATAAGACCCTCCAATGAATCGGGGAGTTCCCGAAATACAAGTTCATCCTTAAGGCATTTGCAAAGTCCCTTGCGAAAGGCTGCCCGTAAGGCTCCATGGTTCCAATCAGTTTCTGCGGCTAAAGTCGAATTGGAAAAAACTTGAGGATTGTTTCTGAAGTGTAAACGACATTGATTAAGGAATCCACGGAATTCTTCAGGATTACTGTCATATTTATCTGGAAGTGGGATTCGTGGTATATACTGTCCAACAGGTTGAGGTGGGTTAAAGACAGCATTGGAGCTAGTAGCAGCTGCAGCAGGAGTTGCTGTAGCTTGAGAAGGAGTGGAGAGGTTATGTAGCAGAGCAGTAATCTGGTCAAGCTTGGAATCCAAAGATTGCAAATGAGCAGAATGATTTCCTAGAAGTTGCCCTTGTAGAGCCACAGCCCTAGATAACTCATCAGGGTCCGTATTATGGCCCGTTTGTACTGTCAGGTTAGGAAATGTCCAGAAGAAGACCCAAATGCTAGGGCAAACTTAAACAACACCCTTGCACTCTGAGTTTAATCCAGGACGTGACCCCACGACAACCTCTAAAAAACAATGTACTCACGATATGGAGCAGAGTTAGCCTGAGTCCAAAGTAATTCAATATATCAGCCAAATAGACTTCTGAGTAAGGAACTGGTTTCAGGAAATGTCTTCCACAGAATCAGGAGAGCAGGGATAGTCCACTTATACTCAGACAGAAGAAGGGTAAAACAAGAAACAGTTAATAATGCTGGAGTAGGTAACTTGTTATCAGGCAGTTTGAGGGTTAACACTGTGTAGTCGGTCCTTGCAGAGTTTGGCAACTGGTTATCAGGCAGTTTGAGGGTTGATACTGAATAGTCCGTACTTGCAGAGTTAGATAACAGGATATCAGGTAGTTTGAGGGTTAACACTGTGTAGTCAGTCCTTGCAGAGTTTGGCAACAGGTTATCAGGCAGTTTGAGGGTTAATACTGAATAGTCAATACTTGCACAGTTAGACAACAGGATATCAGGTAGTTTGAAGGTTAACACAGATTAATCAGTACTTGCAGAAATTGGCAACAGGTTATCAATCAGTTTGAAGGTTTACACTGAATAAACAGTACTTGCAGAGTTTGGCAACAGGTTAACATGCAGTTTGAGAGTTTCACAGAATAAACAGTACTTGCAGTGTTTGGCAACAGGATATCAAGCAGTTTGGAGGTTTACACTGAATAAACAGTACTTGCAGAGTTTGGCAACAGGTAAACATGCAGTTTGAGAGTTTCACAGAAACTCGCAGTGTTTGGAAACAGGATATCAAGCAGTTTGAAGGTTACACTGAATAAACAGTACTTGCAGAGTTTGGCAACAGGTTAACATACAGTTTGAGAGATTCACAGAATAAACAGTACTTGCAGTGTTTGGCAACAGGTTATCAGGAAGTTTGAGGGTTAACCCAGCAGAGTCAGTCTTTGCAGAGTTTGGCAACAGAAAATCAGCAGTTAGAGAGTTTCCACAGTGAAGTCCTCACAGGAGCCACAAAGAGGAACAAACAAATGGGCACTGAGGAAACAGGAAGCTCTGAATAAAAAGCCTGGTAGTGACATCATCAGGAAGGGGCGGCTCAGACTACCTGCCAATCAAGCACACAGAGAGGACCGCCGGAGCTTCCCAGCAGCCGAGCGTGACAAGACTATACCCCAGGTAAGATAAACTTTCTAAACATGATTCCCATAATGAAACTGCTGGACTGCAAAGGGAAATACACATAGACCTGAATCATAGCAAATATAAGTAAAATACATATATTTAAAACTTGATATCAATACATAAAGCGCTAAACCATAGCTGAGAGTGTCTTAAAATAATATACATACTTACCGAAAGACACCCATCCACATAAAGCAGATAGCCAAACCAGTACTGAAAGCTATCAGCAGAGGTAATGGTATATAAGAGTATATCATCGATCTGAAAAGGGAGGTAGGAGATGAATCCCTACGACCGATAACAGAGAACCCTAGAAAAGATTTCCTGTGAGGAAAATCATAAAATCAAACAGGCAATACTCTCTTCACATCCCTCTGACAAACACTGTACTCTGAGAGGAATTGGGCTTCAGAATGCTTAGAAGCGCTTATCACAGAAGACATCATAAAAATCAAGCACAAACTTACTTCACCACCTCCATAGAAGGCAAAGTTTGTAAAACTGAATTCTGGGTGTCGTGAGGGGTGTATTTATAGGCATTTTGAGGTTTGGGAAACTTTGCCCCTCCTGGTAGGATTGTATATCTCACTAGCTCATGGACTCTTGCCAATTACACAAAATAAAATTTGTTTCTTTCCTAAGATATGGTGAGTCCACGGCGTCCTCAATTACTGTTGGTAACCAATACCCAAACTAGAGGACACAGATGATTAGGGAGGGACATGACAGGTATACCTAGACAGAAGGCACCGCTTGAAGAAACTTTCTCCCAAAAGAGGCCTCAGCTGAGGCAAAAACATAATTTATGTAAGAACTTACCTGATAAATTAATTTTTCATATTGGTAAGAGTCCATGAGCTAGTGACGTATGGGATATACATTCCTACCAGGAGGGGCAAAGTTTCCCAAACCTCAAAATGCCTATAAATACACCCCTCACCACACCCACAATTCAGTTTAACGAATAGCCAAGAAGTGGGGTGATAAGAAAGGAGCGAAAGCATCAACAAGGAATTGGAATAATTGTGCTTTATACAAAAAAATCATAACCACCACAAAAAAGGTTGGGTCTCATGGTCTCTTGCCAATATGAAAGAAATTAATTTATCAGGTAAGTTCTTACATAAATTATGTTTTCTTTCATGTAATTGGCAAGAGTCCATGAGCTAGTGACGTATGGGATAGCAAATACCCAAGATGTGGAACTCCACGCAAGAGTCACTAGAGAGGGAGGGATAAAATAAAGACTGCCAATTCCGCTGAAAAAACAATCCACAACCCAAATCAAAAGTTTTAATCTTTATAATGAAAAAAACTGAAATTATAAGCAGAAGAATCAGACTGAAACAGCTGCCTGAAGTACTTTTCTACCAAAAACTGCTTCTGAAGAAGAAAAAACATCAAAATGGTAGAATCTAGTAAAAGTATGCAAAGAAGACCAAGTTGCTGCTTTGCAAATCTGAACAACAGAAGCTTCTTTCTTAAAATTCCCAGGAAGTAGAAACTGACCATGTAGAATGAGCCATAATCCTTTGAGGCGGGGATTTAACCGATTCCACATAAGCATGATAAATCAAAAGCTTTAACCAAGACGCCAAAGAAATGGCAGAAGCCTTCTGACCTTTCCTAAAACCAGAAAAGATAACAAATAGACTAGAAGTCTTACTGAAATCTTAGTAGCTTCAACATAATATTTCAAAACTCTGACCACATCCAAAGAATGTAAGGATATTTCCAAAGAATTCTTAGGATTTAGGACACAAGTAAGGAACAATAATTTCTCTATTAATGTTGTTAAAATTCACAACTTGAGGTAAAAATTTTAAAAAAGACAGCAAAAACCACCTTATCCTGATGAAAAATCAGAAAAGGAGACACAAAAAAGAGCAGATAATTCAAAAAACTCTTCTAGCTGAAGAGATGTTTAAAAGGAACAATACTTTCCATGAAAGTAATTTTAATGTCCAAAGAATGCATATGCTCAAACGGAAGAGCCTGTTAAGCCCTCAGAACCAAATTAAGACTCCAAGGAGGAGAAATTGGCTTAATGACAGGCTTGATACAAACCAAAGCCTGAACAAAACAATGAATATCAGAAAGATTAGCAATATTTTCTGTGAAACAGCACAGAAAGAGCAGAGATTTGTCCTTTCAAGGAACTTGCAGACAAAACCTTATGAAGAAACTATAAAATCCTAGGAATTCTAAAAGAATGCCAAGAGAAATTATGAGAAGAGCATCATAAGATGTAAGTCTTCCAAACTTGATAATAAATCTTTCTAGACACAGATTTACGAACCTGCAACATAGTATTAATCACTGAGTCAGAGAAACCTCTATGACTAAGCACTAAACATTTAAATTTCCATACCATCAAATTTAATAATTTGTTTTCCTGACGGAAAAAAATGAATATTAAGGTCTGGCCTAAATGGAAGTGACCAAGGTTGGCAACTTGACATCCGAATAAGAACCATATACCAAAACCTGAGTGGCCATGCTGGAGCCACCAGCAGCACAAACAATTGCTCCATGATGATTTTGAAAAATCACTCTTAAAAAGAAGAACCAGAAGGAGCAAAAATATAGGCAGATTGATAACTCCAAGGAAGTGTCAATGCATACACTGCTTCCGCCTGAGGATCCCCGGACCTGAATAGGTACCTGGGAAGTTTTCTTGTTTAGATGAGATGCCATCAGAACTATTACTGGAAACCCTCACATGTGAACAATTTGAAAAAACACATTTGGGTAAAGAGACCATTCTCCCGGATGTAAAGCTTGATTGACAGAGATAATCCACTTCCCAATTGTCTAAACCTGGGATATGGACCACAGAAATTAGACAGGAGCTGAATTTAGCCCAAGCAAGTATCTGAGATACTTCTTTCACAGCCTAAAGACTGAGAGTCCCACCCTGATGATTGACATACGCCACAGTTGTGACATTGTCTGTCTAAAAAACAAGAATGTCTCTCTCTTCAAAAAGAAGCCAAAACTGACGAACTCTGAGAATGCACGGAGTTCCAAAATATTGAATAGTAATCTCGCCTCCTGAGATTTCCAAACCCCTTGTGCTGACAGAGATCCCCAGACAGCCTCCCAACCTAAAAGACTCATATCTGTAGTTGTCAGCCTGTGGAAGGTAATCTCACCCCTGTAAAGGAGAGAGGGAATTTTTAGGACCACAACTGCAGGTTTAGGAGTGTTGTGAATGTATCAGTGATTCTGTGTAAGTGAGGGAAGGCAGCAAGGATCAGAATCATTAGATACAGTTCACTTTAATATAAGGATAGGAGTGACAATGGCTGAGACCTCAGAGCATATAGCCCCACTCAGTATTGACAAACTGGTTCCCACATATAAACAACAAGCAATTGCAAGTTAAAGTTTTAGACATACCATATCTAATCATAGGTGGCAGCAGACATAGTGTACAACTTAAGGCAACAAATAGGGTTAATGAGATTTATGCAGCAATTAGGTGTTGAATCTGAACTCTTAAGAATATAGGTTGAATAGAGCATTTACATATGAAGGCAACCTAACTAAGATTCTGAGACATGTCAGGAGTAATTGCTGAATGATCGTAAGTTACTTCGGTATGAGTTTGAAGGAAGCGCTTTTGAGACTTACTAGTAAAAGTAAAGGGTGAGGTCTGTCCGGACAGAGCGAAGTTCCCCTGCAGAGTTTGGGGAAATTGCAGCGTGTGCGATGGCGTGTGACGTCACAGCTTGCCGGTTCCGGTCCTGTGTTTGGTAGAGAGGTGAGCCGCGTCTGTCTCTAAAGTTGCAAGCAGGTTAGAGGGTGAGAAGCTGGATTCAACAATCAAGCAATTTGGTATGAGTAGGAGGGAAATTTAAACTGCTTGTTGGGGAGGAGTTATGTAAGTGTGAAAAGACACAGCTATACAAAGGATAAGGCAAAGAACTTAGTCAATTATTACAGGACCCCCCCCCCAAAGATCAACTCCGGGGATCGAGTCCAGGACGATCAGGATAACGTTCATGGAACCTGGCCACCAACCGGGGGGCAGAGAGATTGGAAGCCGGTTCCCAGGAGTCCTCCGAATCAGGGTAGCCCTTCCAATGGACCAGATACTGAAGCTGCCCACGAAAACGTCGGGAGTCCAAGACATCTTGTACCTCATACTCCAGGGTGGTATCCTGTAGATGAGGAAGTAAAGGAATAGAAGGATCATGGTGACGAAGTTGTCTATAAGGCTTGAGGAGAGACACATGAAAGGTAGGATGGGATTTCAGATTTGCTGGTAATGCAAGAGTAACAGCGTTCATATTCACAATTTTTATGATGGGAAATGGTCCAATGAAGTTTGAAGATAATTTCCTGGAAGGAAGGGGTAAATGTAGATTACGTGTTGATAACCAAACGTAGTCACCTACACTATATTTAGGCGAGGAAATCCTTTTTTTATCATAATGGAATTTATAGCGATCCTTGGCGATGCGGATATTTTCAGCAGTTAGTGAAAAAGATTCACTAATAGTGTTGATGAGGTCATTCACAACAGGACAACTGTTGCTGTCCATAGAATCCCATTCAAAAGAAGGATGGAAACCATAATTAATGAAGAATGGTGTGAACTTTGTAGAGGAATGGATGGAATTGTTGAAGGCGAATTCTGCGTATGGTAGTAGTTGTGTCCAGGTATCTTGTTTAGCTGAAATGAAACATCTTAAATATTGTTCTATGCACTGGTTTGTCCTTTCAGTCTGGCCATTAGTTTGGGGATGGAAAGAGGTACTGAGACGTCTAGAAATACCCAATGAGTGACAAAGTTGTTTCCAGAATTGGCTGGTGAATTGAGTTCCCCTATCTGAGGTAATACTATTAGGGAGTCCGTGATACTTGAATATATGATGTATCATTAAGGAAATGGTTTCAGAAGAAGTTGGCAGCTTATGGTAGGGCACGAAATGTGCCATTTTACTAAATAGGTCTACGACTACTAATATGGTGTTATTCCCTTCAGAAATAGGTAGGTCGACTATGTAGTCAATTGCTATGTCCTTCCAAGGACGGTCAGGAGTTGGTAATGGGATCAATTTCCCGTAAGGGGGAGTCCTCCCTTTTTTTGTAGTTTCGCAGATTAAGCAGGTTTTAACGTAATCCTCAACATCAGAGAGGCAGGTAGGCCACCAAAAGAATCTGGAGACTAATTCTTGAGTTTTCTTTATGCCCATGTGTCCAGCAGATGGAGAATCATGTAAAGTTTTTAAGACTGTTGTTCTGAGACTGTTGGGTACATAGATTTGTTGTTGATAATAATACAACCCATCCGAGTGTAAATCCAAGACCTGTAATGGTTTATTGGAGTCAGCCTGTTGTGCTGATTTGAACTGAATGTTTTGTTCTGTAGTTAAAGCTAAGAATCTGTCAAGAGGAATTAAAGGTGAAAGGTTTGGATGTGACACTTGGTCCACCAAGTGTCTTGAAAGGGCATCAGCCTTCTTGTTCTTGTTTGCAGGACGGTAGGTGATAAGATAATTAAATCTAGCCAAGAATAGGTTCCATCGGACCTGTCGTGCGCTAAGAGTCCTATTAGATTGTAGGTATTCTAGATTTTTGTGATCCGTGTAAATCAAGATTGGAAGAAGGGTCCCTTCTAGAAGGTGTCTCCATTGTTCCAATGATGTTTTGATTGCTAACAGTTCTTTATCACCTATTGGATAGTTTATTTCAGCTGAATTAAGAATACGTGAATAGAAGGCAACAGGATGCAGAGGATCTTTTGGAGTCTGCCTCTGTGAGAGAATTGCCCCCAAAGCATAATTAGATGCATCTACTTCCAAGATGTACTGCAACTCAGAATTAGGGAATTGGAGGATAGGGGCCGTAGTGAAAGCTTTTTTTAAAAATTTGAATATTCCTTCTAAATCATCGTTCCATTTGAAGTGTGTGTCAGATTTGGTCAAGTTAGTTAATGGTCTAGTCAAGTCAGCAAAATTTTTAATAAACTTTCTGTAGAAATTGGCGAAACCCATGAACCTTTGTATATCCTTTTTACTTTTTGGGGAAGGCCAATTTTGAATTACCGATATCTTATCATTATCCATCTGGATACCTTGGGGTGATACAATATAACCTAGAAATTTAATTTCTTTGGAGTGAAATAAGCATTTTTCTAGTTTAACATAAAGAGAGTTCTCTCGTAACCGTGTTAATACTAGGGTGACATGTTTGATGTGTTCAGTAAGTGAGGTAGAGAATATGAGTATGTCATCCAGGTATATTACCATAAATAAATCCAAAAAATCCTTGAAGATATCATTTATGAAATACTGAAAGGTAGCCGGGGCATTACAGAGGCCAAATGGCATCACAGTATATTCAAAAAGGCCATAACGTGTACGGAATGCTGTAAGCCATTCATGACCCTCCTTTATTCGTACCAAGTTGTAAGCCCCTCTAAGATCCAATTTAGTGTATATGGTAGCATTTTGTAATCTATCAAGGAGTTGAGGAATTAAAGGTAGTGGATAGCGGTTTTTTATCGTACGCTTGTTTAACTCTCTGTAATCGATAATGGGTCTTAGGGATTGATCTTTGTTTTTAACAAAAAAAATACCAGCCCCAGCTGGGGAGGTGGAAGGACGTATAAAGCCTTTCTTCAAATTATCTGCCAAATAAGTTTTTAGATGTTGTAACTCAGGATCAGAGAGGGGAAATATATGGCCGTAAGGTATATCAACACCTGGTAGGAGATCTATAGGGCAGTCATAAACCCTATGAGGGGGTAGATTCTCTGATTCTTTTTTGTCAAAGACATCAGCGAATGTTATGTATTCCTTGGGGATTTGTAAAGGAACATCAAGTAAAATTTGTTCATGATGGAGACACAAATTTTTACAATAAGGAGAATCAAAGATGACATGTGAAGTTGACCATTGTATAGTGGGATCGTGTTGTTTAAACCAACTGATACCAAGTATAATGGGATATAGAGGTGAGGGTATAACATCAAAAGTAAGAAATTCTGTGTGTTGGTCATGTGTGGTGAGCCTTAAAGGTATGGTGTGGTATAAGATGGGTCCTGATGTAATTTCCTTACCATCAATAAAACGAAGTATACTAGGCACCATTTTCTTAACTAGTGGAATTTTATTTACAATAGTGAATTGGTAATCTATATAATTGTGGCTGGCACCAGAGTCAAGGATTGCTTGTGAGTTGAGTCTTTGCTGATCCCACTGTAATAAGATAGGAAGGGAGCAATGATTAGATTGTGGTTGTTTAGCGGATAAACATATACTTGTGGTGTTCATCTTACCCTTCCTACGCTGTAATTGAGAGCAGTCCTTTACAGAGTGATCGATCCCTCCACAGTACATACAGAGATCTAAAGCTTTTCTTCTTAATTTTTCCTGTAGTGTTAATGGACCTCTGATGAAACCGAGTTCCATAGGGATTTCAGAGGCTTTTGTAGTTGTCTTAGGTGGATGTAGAGTAGTAACTGTTTGTTTGGTGGATGTTTCTAAGTGTGACTTTTCTGAGCGTCTCTCTCTGATGCGTCTATCTAATGTGATGCTAGCATCTATTAGGAGTTCTAAAGTCTCTGGGAGGGGTTGTCTAGCTAGCTCATCCTTGAGAGTATCTGAGAGGCCTAGGCGGAATTGATTGCGCAAGGAAAGGTCATTCCACTGTGTATCAGGGGACCATTTCTTAAACTCTGCGATGTAGTCCTCCACAGGCCTTTTATGTTGTCTCAGAGACCTCATTGCTGTCTCAGCAGACAGCTGTTTGTAGGGATCATCATATAGCTGTCCCATTGCTTTAAAAAACTGATCAAATGAGTACAGCAATGGGTCATTGGTTTCAAAAAACAAATTTGCCCATATACGTGGTTCACCACGTAGATAGGAAATTGTGGTGAGAACCTTCAAATGATCATTGAAGTATGTTTTGGGTTTTAATTTGAAATATAAGGAACATGAGTTTTTGAATTCCCTAAATTCTGAACGAATACCACTAAATGTTTGTGGAGGATTAGGTTGAGGTTCACTAGAACTAATATGTGTAGTGAGGGTATCAATTTTTTCATTGATGTATTGCCTTAAGGCAGAGTTTTCTAATTGTAGTGTATTTAACCCTGTTGTAAGGTTATCTACAGTTTGAGTTAATTTCTCTACATGAGATAATAAGGCTGCTGGGTCCATGGTAAGGCTTGATTGTTATTGTCAGCCTGTGGAAGGTAATCTCACCCCTGTAAAGGAGAGAGGGAATTTTTAGGACCACAACTGCAGGTTTAGGAGTGTTGTGAATGTATCAGTGATTCTGTGTAAGTGAGGGAAGGCAGCAAGGATCAGAATCATTAGATACAGTTCACTTTAATATAAGGATAGGAGTGACAATGGCTGAGACCTCAGAGCATATAGCCCCACTCAGTATTGACAAACTGGTTCCCACATATAAACAACAAGCAATTGCAAGTTAAAGTTTTAGACATACCATATCTAATCATAGGTGGCAGCAGACATAGTGTACAACTTAAGGCAACAAATAGGGTTAATGAGATTTATGCAGCAATTAGGTGTTGAATCTGAACTCTTAAGAATATAGGTTGAATAGAGCATTTACATATGAAGGCAACCTAACTAAGATTCTGAGACATGTCAGGAGTAATTGCTGAATGATCGTAAGTTACTTCGGTATGAGTTTGAAGGAAGCGCTTTTGAGACTTACTAGTAAAAGTAAAGGGTGAGGTCTGTCCGGACAGAGCGAAGTTCCCCTGCAGAGTTTGGGGAAATTGCAGCGTGTGCGATGGCGTGTGACGTCACAGCTTGCCGGTTCCGGTCCTGTGTTTGGTAGAGAGGTGAGCCGCGTCTGTCTCTAAAGTTGCAAGCAGGTTAGAGGGTGAGAAGCTGGATTCAACAATCAAGCAATTTGGTATGAGTAGGAGGGAAATTTAAACTGCTTGTTGGGGAGGAGTTATGTAAGTGTGAAAAGACACAGCTATACAAAGGATAAGGCAAAGAACTTAGTCAATTATTACAGTAGTGATTCAAGGTCCAGGTTGGATGAATCGAAGAGACCCGTAGAACTAAATGATGGTGATCTAACCACCAAGTCAAAGGTAGTTAAACATTGGAATTCAAAGATATTAAAAATGATATCCTAGAATCCCTGCACCATTAATTCAGCATAAAAAACTGGAAAGGTTTCATATGAAAATGAGCAAAGGGAATCGAATCCAATGCTGCAGCCATGAGACCTAAAACTTCCATGTATATAGCTACTGAAGGAAATAATAGAGACTGAAGGTTCCGACAAACTGAACCCAATATAATTGTCTCCTGTCTGTTAGAGACAAAGACATTGACACAATCTATCTGGAAACCTAAAAAAGGTGACCCTTGTCTGAGCAACCAAGGATCTTTTGATAAAAAGATCATCCAACCATGTCTTAGAAGAAACAACAAAAGTTGAATCGTATGAGATTCTGGAGAACGAAAAGACTGAGCCAGTACCATGAGATCGTCCAAATAAGGAAACACTGAGAACCTTGAAAAGATTCTCAGAGCTGTCGCTAGACCAGAAGGAAAAGCAACAAATTGATAATGCTTGTTAAAAAAAAAAAAGTGAATCTCAGAAAATGAAAATAATCTGAATGAAAACAGAAGAAGATATGCATCTATTGTATCTATTGTAAACAAATAATGCCCTTACTGACCAAAAAGGCAGAATAGACCATATAAACACCATTCTGAAAGAAGGAACTCTTATATGACAAATCAAAAAGATTTTCTATCTTTGGGACAATTAATAGTTTTGAACAAAACCCCAAACCCTGTTCCTGAAATGGAACTGGTATGAATACCCCAGATTACTCCAGGTCTGAGCAGCGCCTTGAGACCCCAACGGGTAACCAGCCGAGTCTCACAAGTACCCAATACATAAAGATCTGAAACATACTTCAGAAAAGTGTGAGCCTTTACTGGAAAAGCTGGAATATGCTAGAGAGAAAAAAAAAAAAAAACTTCTCACAGGCGGTTTTACTCTGAATCCTATTCAGTACCCCAATCTAAGAAGTTTGGACTGAATTGAACCAAACAAATTTAAAAAAAGTCTTAACCTGCCCCTTACCAGCTAAGCTGGAATAAAAAACCGCACCTACATGCAAATTTGGGGGGCTGACTTTGATCTTTTAAATAGCTTAAATTAATTCCATGTTGAAGAAAGCTTCCAATTATAAACATGTTACTTGGGGAAGAATTAGGATTCCGTTCCTTATTAGGAACAAACTAATATAAGCTTAAGATTTGCTCTTAGAACTCAATCTTGAAGCAACAAAAAAACTCCCTTCCCCAGAGTAACAGTTTGAAAAAATGAATCCAATTGTGAACCAAATAATTGATTACCTTGGAAAAAAATAAATATGGATTTTAGAAATCAAATTAGCATTCCAAGATTAAGTCACAAAGTTCTTCTAGCTAAAAATAGCTAAAGACATAGATTTAACCTCAATTGTGAAAATATAAAAAAAATGACGACACAAATGAAATTATTAGCATGTTGATCAACTTAACAATGCTAAAACAAATCATAATCCGATACTTGTTGCACTAAAGTATCCAACCAGAAAGTTGAAGCATTTGCAACATCAGCCAAATAAATTGCAGGCCTAAGAAAAGGACCTGAAATAAAATATTTTTCCTTAAATAAGATACAAGTTTCCAATCTGAAGGAAAAAAATAAATACTATTTTCTATAGGAATAGTAGTATGTTTAGCAAGAGTAGAGATAGCCCCATTAACTTTGGGGATCTTTCCTCAAAACTTTTAAACTAACTGCCGGCAAAGGATACAATTTAAAAACCTTAAAGAAGGAATAAAAGAAGTCCCAGGCCTATTCCATTCCCTAGTATCATGAACTGGGAAAAAAACCTCTGAAGAAACCACAGGAGGTTAATGAGCAGAATTTAAGTGTTAGCTAGTCTTAAATCAAAAGAACTAGACTCCTCAATAAATATAATCAACACCTTTTCAACAACGAATGTACTCTATTTAAAAATAAAAAAGTAGATTTGTTAGTGTCAAATATCTGATGAAGTATATTCTAAATGAGAAAAAACATCATCAGAAAAGGATAATTTAGTAAGTTGTCGGTCATTTGAAAATTCATCAACTAAATGAGAAGTTTAAAAAAGACCTTTTTTTATTAGAAGGCGGAATGTCAGACAAAGCCTTTTAGGATAGAATCAGAAAAACATTCTCATAGATTCCTAGGTATATCTTGTACATTATGCTACACAAATTGAACAATGGCACTACTCGGGCTTTTCTTAAATCTTAAATATAACAATGGGGAGTAGTCAGTAGTAATTCCCAATGTACAGAAAGGAAATTGTGCTCATGCATAAATATTAAGACACAAACACATAGGAAAATGGTTATAAGAAAACAACCATATTCCAAAAGTATGCATGAAGAGCACTCTGTGCCCTGACTAAATGGTGGGATTAGCACTAACAGGATAAATAAAATATAACTTTTATTAGTGAAATTTAAAAAAACTAAATTGTTTGGTTAAATGACATACAAGATAAAAGTTGCACCGGTAGAATTATGACAAGTACTGAATAAATTAGATCACATAATATTAAGATTCGGCCTCAATGTCACCGTATTTCTAGTGATCTAAAAGTTAGATTCTCCTTAGTTACCTAATTCTAGTAACTAAACCGCCTTTGATAAAACCCTATTGGGCGAAACGCGTCAGGGGAGAGTAGTGGATTCGTTCACACTCTGTCTTTATGTTATTTTAAATAGCCCGGTATGATTATGATGTTTTTGCACTAAACACACACCTTAGCTAATTTGTTTATGGTCGGGGTTGTGCCAGACCTAGCATAGCTGATACACATGCTCTCATTACTTAATTGTGAATGAATTGGATAACATCTTAGTAGTTTCACATGTCTAACCTGTTATAATATCAGGCTACAACTGACATGTCAACTACGTGAATAAGCAGTATAACTGCAGTTCTATAGTATAGATTGTGTTAAATCAGAAATAGTGTACACAGTATTGCTCGCAATATGATAGAAGTACTAATATGTGACACTATTTTCTCTGAATATTAGAAGTGGAAGCGCCGTTCTATTTTTCGCCCATGGTTTATGTAACCAGAGTCTAGATTGTGCCAGACTTAATACAGCGGGTTTGTATGAGTGACTGCATTTCAAACTTGTATACCGCAAGGCATAAGTAATTGATTTGAATATGAACCTGTTCACTTAAAATTATAAGATTCACTTACCGGTACCTAGACTCAAACTGACTATATGTGACTTCACTGTTTTAGATCTTAATTTTACAGTAGAATCGAAGACGCTAACTGATACTATTTAGCTCATAACGGTTTATATGATTTGATTCACTCTCATAGTGGAAGCTACTATACCTCCGACCACGGAGGAGTGCCTCTATAGAACAGTATATTTAAGCCACACAGACCGCACAATCAGTTAGCGAAGGGGTTGGTTGCTGAAATTTACATACAATGTGAACCTAGTATTTATAATATGATTTAAATGACCGATATGTGGACCAATTAACCCTTCATCTAGAGAGGGTGTAGAACAATTCACATTTTCTTTCACGGTACTATCTTAGCCCCTTAGCTCATATAATTTATTGGAAGGTATTCGCTCAAAATAGATATTATGATTATACTGCACAGAAGCCTGATCTAGGACGCTCTGCATACATGAATAATGATTCTCTGACATGAGACATAGTCACTAATCCGTTACATTGTTACTATTTGATACATGTGAATGTACGCACTATACTATCTAAAGCCCATTGACTCAAAATTCTGGGCGGTATTAGATTGAACTTTACCTAGCTAATCATATAAGCTTGATTCTATCTACTATACCAATAAGTGACTATACTTCACAGGTTGATGCTGATTGACGTCAACGCATTGTCCGTTTTGTAACATATTAACACTGAGCACCCAAGACGTATCACATCTAATACAGGTTCCAGCTTTTCAATGGCCATTATATGGGTATATTGATAGATCTCTATGCGGTTCAGTACTATCATGTAAATTTTGATCTGCATAACACATTTTCATGTATATAGCGCTGTTCACAACACTTTGATCAGAGTTAAGAGTGATCAGAATAATATAGATTCTAGTCACATTAACGTCACTGACTACGGTCACTTTGAGACCTATTGAGTTATATAAGTGTACTTACTAGCAAATATCCAGCCACAGAGTGTAATACTATATATTAGGGCTATCAGCCCTCTATTTATTAGCATCTGAACTCTGTACTCTACATTTGAGACAGATACTCTGGTAACTGACCAAATCTGATAGACACACTGCAGTTATCCATTATTTAACCCTAAGATACAAATCTGATTCTTGAATATTTGTGATAGTATTTGCTGTAATATCACTTTGCTGGGGAAATCTTTCCCTTCATTAATCATGTGTGGTTTAGTTACTAGAATTAGGTAACTAAGGAGAATTTCACTTTTAGATCACTAGAAATACGGTGACATTGAGGCCGAATCTTAATATTATGTGATCTAATTTATTCAGTACTTGTCATAATTCTACCGGTGCAACTTTTATCTTGTATGTCATTTAACCAAACAATTTTGGTTTTTTAAATTTCACTAATAAAAGTTATATTTTATTTATCCTGTTAGTGCTAATCCCACCATTTAGTCAGGGCACAGAGTGCTCTTCATGCATACTTTGGAATATGGTTGTTTTCTTATAACCATTTTCCTATGTGTTTATATCTTGTACATTAGATGTAAAAAGAATAGCAATAGATAATGCATAAATACTAATGGACTCTGCATGTAAAAGTTTATCATGATAACTTATTACAAACCATGGCTAAAGATAAAATTCATAACATTAAAACAAATGAACTTAGCTTTGGTAGGACTGATATCAGTCATCAGGAATCCAACAGTATTTTCTGAAACAGGAACAGTTTTTGGAATATCTTGCAATATGTAATAGAAAAAGAACATATAAAGCAAAATTATAAAATTCCTTAAATGACAGTTTCAGGAATGGGAAAAAATGCAAACAGAACAAGCCTCTAGAAACCAGAAGCAACTAAAAAGTGAGACTTAAATAATGTAAAAAAACTGGCGCCAAGTATGAAGCCCACATATTTTTTGGTGCCAAAAACGTCTGTAACAAACACGAGAGTCAAAAATGATGCAACTACGTGAAAACTTCCGGCGTCTACTACGACGCCGGAAATGACATCATTGACGTCAGACAAACGTCAATCTTGCGCCAAAAAAGTCTCGCGCCAAAAATGACGCAATAAATTCTAACATTTTTTGCACCCGCAAGCCTAACAGCCCGCAGTTAAAAGGAAAAAAAGTCAATTGAAAATTTTAGGTAAGAAAAATATTTCATTCATATGCATTTTCCCAAAAAATGAAACTGACAGTCTGAAAGAAAGAAAATAAACGGATTGACTTGAATCATGGCAAATATAAGTATAAAACATATATTTAGAACTTTACATATAAAGTGCCAAACCATAGCTGAGAGTGTCATAAATAAAATAAGACTTACTCACCCAAAGACACTCATCTACATAAAGTAGACAGCCAAACCAGTACTGAAACGAGAATCAGTAGAGGTAATGGTATATAAGAGTATATCGTCGATCTGAAAAGGGAATTAGGAAAAGAAATCTCTACAACCGATTACAGAGAACCTATGAAATAGATCCCCTAGAGGAAGACCATGGTATTTAAATAGGCAATACTCTCTTCACATCCCTCTGACATTCACTGCACTCTGACAGGAAAACTGGGCTTCAGCCTGCTGCGAAGCGCATATCAACGTAGAAATCTAGCACAAACTTACTTCACCACCTCCATGGGAGGCAAAGTTTGTAAAACTGAATTGTGGGTGTGGTGAGGGGTGTATTTATAGGCATTTTGAGGTTTGGGAAACTTTGCCCCTCCTGGTAGGAATGTATATCCCATACGTCACTAGCTCATGGACTCTTGCCAATTACATGAAAGAAAGTATCGAATTTATAAAATTTGGAAAAAGTATGTAAGGAAGACCAAGTTGCAGGCTTGCAAATCTGTTCAAAAGAAGCTTCATTTTTGAAGGCCCAAGAAGAGGAGACATCCCTAGTGGAATGAACCGTAATTCTCTCAGGAGGCTGCTTTTCAGCAGTCTCATAAGCCAAATGAATTATACTTCTTAACCAGAGAGAAAGAGAAGTAGCGGTAGCTTTCTGACATTTACGTCTACCAGAGAAACAAACAAACAGAGCAGAAGACTGACAAAAATCCTTAGTCAGAAAAGATAGGTCCAGAAATCTGCCACTTAATATAAATAAAAAGTCCAAACTTTATTAAGGATCCAAATCCATTAAAAACGTATGGAGGTAACATCAAAAGTAGGGGGAGAGACGAATAACTAATGTATGATGTTAATATACTATTTAAACTTGCCTTCCACTAACTAGGATCATTTAAAGTATATTTTTTTATTTAAACTATTTCTGTATTTTCATTTGTGTCATTCATGATAGTCAAATACTTATGCAGCTTAAATGGTTAACTTTTGTTCTCTTGCAAGGGAGGGAAGGGGAAGGGTATGTTATGTTTTAACCAATGGGGAACATTTTACCTTTGTAAATAAGTGTGACACCTGTATGAATGTATGTCTATGATTACGGCTATACCTTGCCGAAACATGTAAGACTTATTCGTCTCTCCCCCTACCTTTGATGTTACCTCCATACATTTTTAATGGATTTGGATCCTTAATAAACTTTTTATTTATATTAAGTGGCAGCTTTCTGGACTTATTTTTTCTATTTATCGAGAAGGGTAAGGAGCCCTTCTGTCTAACAGTGCCCTGCAGCTGTGGGTTGTTGTATGCGCCCTGGGAGAAGTAACGATGTGGAGGATGGTAATGTAGCGAGGAGCGCGGTTTACAGCTGACGTCGGACTACGTCATCAGGAAGTGCCGGTGTGTTGAGTCGTGCAGCCTCGAGGAGGTAGAAGGCACAGAACGCCGAACTGGCTTACCGGTCATATTGTAGTAATCCGGTTATAATTACTTGGGGCAGGACCGGCTGGATGCTGCTGTTTCCCCGTCGACCGGGTGTGTCTACATTCCTGTAAGTAGTGAGTTCCGTTTTTGCCAGCGTTAAGATACAGCACCATTGTCGCTACGATACCCTCCACAATTTGAGATTTTACCCCCCAGGGTTTGTTTATCATATATGTATACAACTTTGCCTCTATACCCGGCACCATCATTTGTTTACTGGAGAACTCTGTACGCTTGTACTTTTTCATTGTGGAACTTTTCTCTTTTCTCCAGTATTGACTGTGAAGTTGTGCCTAGGCTGGATAATTGAACTTCAATTCAATATTATAGTAGATATGGAGGTACCAAGGGAACAAATGAACTATTTTTCGCTGGCAGAAGTTAATGATTTGGACTTAGCAGTTCTTGAATTAGAGGAGTTTTTTACACTGGACATTACCAACACAAAACTGAGTGACCTGTTTTACAATATGGAACAATTACGTACTAAAGAATTGAGACTTAAGTTAGATACTTGGATAATGAACAAATATGTGTCTCAAAATATGATCCCTCGCGGTCTAAGGGTAAAAAAGTTTCCCACATTTGAAGTATCTGACCCTGACTTTATAAGAGAGTGGAATGGCATCCTTTCTGAATGTTCCATACGCCTTATGCTTATGCTTATTAAGTATAAAACTGACCAATTATATGCTATTAGAAATGAAATTGTTTCTTTACAGGCTGAACTCAATAAGCATCAGCTAAGCGAGGGGTATGGTGAGTTTGACAAAATGTTACAGGATGCTATAGAAACTCTCAAGAAAGATATTATACAAGTCAAACATGTAAAGTTTCTTAGAGACCAGAAAGACTATTCTACTGGTCAAATTTTTATTTGGCAAAAGATGCATAGACGTAGGCCATCTTGGTTAAATCGTGAAAATGAGGATGGTGATGGTAAAGATACTGTATCAGGAATTACTGGAAGTAATCGTAGGAGGAGGAGAAGGAGGAATAGAGGAAAAAGGGTTACCTTTAAGAATGACAATGAAAGTACAGATGATGATTCCCTTTCTAACTTCTCCACCTCCTACGATGAGGGTTCAAATTCTGAAAATGAAATGGCACAAACTGCTAAGAGTAAAGACAAACAAATGCAGGCCAGAATGTGACAGTCAGCAATACACCCTCACATACACCTTTGATTCAGTATAGCCAAATCAACACCCATATTGCATGCACTAATGAGAGTAATAGTCTACCTACTAACAATGGTCAAGTTATACACCCAGGAGCGATTCCTAAGAATACTAGCATGGTGGGCAGTACAGCAAGTGGAACCTTACCCCTAGAGTGACAAGGCACACCAAGTGTGGCTCAAACTAACAATCAGGTTTTTCGGTCAGCTCTAAAGATAAAGGGAGGAGGAGGGACAGACATAGCCAACAATATAAGAGGGGCAAACATATACTCCCACAGAGGAACAACCAAGAAGTAAAGGAAAATTTGGTTATTAATATTTCTCATTATAATTTGAGTGAAACTGAAACTAGAGTCCTAAATCTTGGCTTAGGTTTTTGCCCAACTAGAAAATTTGACATTTTTCAAACTATCTTAGATTTGAACAAATTTGCGCGCAATCTAACTTTGTGTAGGCATTTCAGAAATGAGGGTGTACCTAGGGAGGATTCCCATAATTCTGAGATGAATGATACTAGTAAACATGTTTCACTCTTGAATTTTAATGAGATGTGTGATCTGACTATACTTCAATCTTTGGAGAATGGACAGTACTATGATTCTGATATGGTATATACACAGTCCCCTAAGTTCAGAAGTAAGTCCAAATTCTATCCTGTGCAATCTAGGGGTAAAGCTTTGGAGAGCTTTCATAAAAGAGTACTTGAAGACCTACATGCCCTAGACAGAACCACAATTGTTGAGCACTTAAATCTAAGTAGACAAGAAAGAGAAGCTATTGTATCTCTGCAAAATAACTTGTCAATAGTGGTCAAACAGGCCGACAAGGGCGGCAATATTGTGGTTATGGATAGGGACATGTATGTGAATGAAGCCGTACGACAGTTGAGTGATGTCTCTCCATACAAAGCACTAAGCTTTAACCCTACTAGATTGTATCAGAGTAGATTGAGATCTATCCTTGATGATGCTCTATATTTGGGTATTATTAATCAAGATACCTTTGAGTTTTTGTTTATCTCTGATCCTGTGGTACCTATATTCCACCACCTGCCCAAGATCCACAGGGGTTTTTGAGGATGTTAAGGGACGACCAGTCGTTGCTGGAATTGGGTCCCTTCCCAGTTTTTTACGGGATACTACTCATATACTCAACCTAGTGGATGCTGTGCAGGTGGTGGAAGGTATGACGTGGCTAACGGTGGATGTCGTAGCCTTGTATACGTCGATACCACACTCCTTAGGTCTGGAGGCTTTGAGATTCTTTTTGGATTTACTGACACAGTACTCTGATGAAACTAAAGATTTCATTATCCTGGCTACAAAATTTCTTCTTGAGCACAATTATTTTCGCTTTGAGGGGGTTCATTATGTCCAGTTAAAAGGCACAGCTATGGGGGCAAAATTTGCCCCCTCATATGCTAATTTATTCATTGGCTGGCTCGAATACAAATATTTACTAGGACATATGAACCGTTACTCTATGAAGATATTGTACTACAAGAGATTTATTGATGATTTGATCTTCATTGGTACTTTTTCTGAACACGAAGCTAAAGGCTTTGTGGGGTATCTTAATTCTTGCATTCCTGATATTCAATTTAAATATGAGTGGCAGCCCAATACAATACATTTCTTGGATGTGGAACTGAGTTTTAATATGTGTACAAAGAGGATAGAAACTAACATCTATCGTAAACCTATTGCAGGAAACTCCATATTGCACTCCTCAAGTTCACATCCTAGACATGTGTTTAGGGGGATTGCCAAAGGACAGTTTTTAAGAACTAGGAGAATCAGTTCAAATGATGATACTTTTCATTCTGAGTCTCTGTCCTTACGGAAAAGACTAGAGAATAGAGGCTATCCGGTCCGGGTCATCAATGATGCAATGGAGGATACATACAAAATAGATCGTTCCAGTCTTTTAAAATACAATAGCCATAATAGGCAGTCCAGAGGTCAAACTGACAAGAAACCACTGTTTATCACCAAATACTCTATGCAGTATTACCAAATCTGCAACATCATTAAAAAATATCTTCCTATATTATATGAGGATGATCTTTTGAAAGATGTCATTAGTGATGGCTGCAGGTTTGTGTACAAAAGGAACCTCACATTAGGTAATAGGGTGTCCCCAAGCCAACTTCGGGCCCCTAAAAACCAGAGCTCTTGGTTAAGGCATAATGGAACTTACAGGTGTGGAAACAACTATAAGGCCTGTGATGTTATTAAAGTAGGACCCAGTTTTACCTCCTATGTTACTAGAGATGACTATAACACTAAGGGATGTGTCAATTGTTCAACCACTTTTGTGGTTTACTTAATTGGATGTACGAGTCACAAATTACAATATATTGGCATGACTAGCCATGATGTTCGTACCAGGATACGTGAGCACTTGGGGTATATTAAGAATAAGATTTATTGTTCAGAACTAGCCAGACATTTTATTACAGTACATGGGGGCGATGTGCGCAACTTTGAATGGAATGCAATAGAGACCATAAACAGACCCCCGAGGGGAGGTGATAAATGGTCAATTCTTGCTAGACAAGAGGTCTATTGGATCAATAAGATGCATACATTAACCCCTTATGGATTTAACTCAGAAAATGATATTATCAATTTTTGGGAATAGGTGTTTAACAACACTAGCTCCCATTTTTTGGTAATGTCATCTGATGTGTTTTTTACTTATTTCTATATACACCTCAGATAAATTTCTTTGCCTTTAACTATAATGAGGCTAAGTTCCTCTGTCATGGTAACCAATATATCCTGATACATCTAATTTGGTTAAAATATTTTGAATGGATTTTCATCTACCTCATTGATAGCATTTGTTAAATCAATTTCAAGCACTTTCTTTTTGTTGGTCTGATGCTGTTGTGAATATTAACTAATTTCAAGTTCAAATGTTAGGTCCAGTGGTAGATGGGGTGGCATGGTATATATTTATTCATGAGCTATATGTATTTTGGTATTGTATAAATGTGATTAATATTGCTAATAGCTTTAACTTGGAGCATGGATATAATTAATTCAGCCCAGTAGTTATCGAGTTGCTTTTTATTATATAATTCACATTATTTATAAACTACTATTTGCTCTGATGTTAATATACTATTTAAACTTGCCTTCCACTAACTAGGATCATTTAAAGTATATTTTTTTATTTAAACTATTTCTGTATTTTCATTTGTGTCATTCATGATAGTCAAATACTTATGCAGCTTAAATGGTTAACTTTTGTTCTCTTGCAAAGGAGGGAAGGGGAAGGGTGTGTTATGTTTTAACCAATGTGGAACATTTTACCTTTGTAAATAAGTGTGACACCTGTATGAATTTATGTCTATGATTACGGCTATACCTTGCCGAAACATGTAAGACTTATTCGTCTTTCCCCCTACCTTTGATGTTACCTCCATACGTTTTTAATGCATTTGGATCCCTAATAAAGTTTGGACTTTTTATTTATATTAAGTGGCAGCTTTCTGGACTTATTTTTTCTATTTATCGAGAAGGGTAAGGAGCCCTTCTGTCTAACAGTGCCCTGCAGCTGTGGGTTGTTGTATGCGCCCTGGGGGAAGTAACGATGTGGAGGATGGTAATGTAGCGAGGAGCGCGGTTTACAGCTGACGTTGGACTACATCATCAGGAAGTGCCGGTGCATTGAGTCATGCAGCCTCAAGGAGGTAGAAGGCACAGAACGCCAAACTGGCTTACCAGTCATATTGGAGTAATCCGGTTTTAATTACTTGGAGCAGGACCGGCTGGATGCTGCTGTTTCCCCATCGACCGGGTGTGTCTACATTCCTGTAAGTAGTGAGTTCCGTTTTTGCCAGCGTTAAGCTACAGCACCATTGTCGCTACGATACCCTCCATAATTTGAGATTTTACCCCCCAGGGTTTGTTTATCATATATGTATACAACTTTGTCTCTATACCCGGAACCATCATTTGTTTACTGGAGAACTCTGTTTGTACTTTTTCATTGTGGTACTTAAAACTCCAGTCCTATCTCTAAGGGCCGATACCCTTTTTCAGGACTCTCCGAATCTTCTGACACTTCTCTGCCACCCCCTAATGTGACGAAAGGCAAAGAATGACTGAGGTAATAAGGAAGTGGGAGGGATATTTAAGCCTTTGGCTGGGGTGTCTTTGCCTCCTCCTGGTGGCCAGGTGTTGTATTTCCCAACAGTTAGTAATGAAGCGATGGACTCTCCCTATCTTAGAAAGAGATGACATTGTCACCAGATCCGCGAACCAGATTCTGTGAGGCCATGCAGGAGCTATTAGAATCACAGAAGCTCTCTCCTGTTTGATGTGAGCAATTACTCGTGGAAGAACACAGGTATGCTAGATTAAAGCTCCAAGGAACCGCTAGAACATCTACCAGAATGGCTTGAGGATCTCTTGACCTTGAACCGTACTTTGGAAGCTGGGCGTTTTGATGAGACGCCATCAGATCCAACACTGGAAGACCCCATCTGAGATTTATTGTGAAAACATCTGGGTGGAGAGAACATTCTCCAGGATGAAAAGTCTGCCTGCTTAGAAAATCCGCCTCCCAGTTGTCCACCCCTAGTATGTGAATGGCAGAGAGATGGCAATCGTGAGACTCCGCCCACTGGAGAATGCGAGACACCTCCTTCAATGCCAATGAACTCTGAGTTCCTCCCTGGTGATTGATGTAGGCCACCGAGGTGATGTTGTCCGACTGAAATCTGATGAATCGGACCAAAGCTAGTTGAAGCCAAGCTATTAAAGCATAGAAAAACACATAATTTATGTAAGAACTTACCTTTCACATTGGCAAGAGTCCATGAGCTAGTGATGTATGGGATATACATTTCTACCAGGAGGGGCAAAGTTTCCCAAACCTCAAAATGCCTATAAATACACCTACCACCACACCCACAATTCAGTTTAACGAATGTCCAGGTAGTGAAGTGATAATAGAAGTATTAAAAAAGCATAAAAACATAATTTATGTAAGAACTTACCTGATAAATTAATTTCTTTCATATTGGCAAGAGTCCATGAGCTAGTGACGTATGGGATATACAATCCTACCAGGAGGGGCAAAGTTTCCCAAACCTCAAAATGCCTATAAATACACCCCTCACCACACCCACAATTCAATTTAACGAATAGCCAAGCAGTGGGGTGATAAAGAAAGGAATAAAAAGCATCAACAAAGAAATTTGGAAATAATTGTGCTTTATACAAAAAAATCATAACCATCCTAAAAAGGGTGGGCCTCATGGACTCTTGCCAATATGAAAGAAATTAATTTATCAGGTAAGTTCTTACATAAATTATGTTTTCTTTCATGTAATTGGCAAGAGTCCATGAGCTAGTGACGTATGGGATAGCAATACCCAAGATGTAGAACTCCACGCAAGAGTCACTAGAGAGGGAGGGATAAAAATAAAAACAGCCATTTTCCGCTAAAAAAATAAATCCACAACCCAAAAAAATAAGTTTATTCTCATAAATGAAAGAGAAAAAAAACTTAAATCAAAAGCAGAAGAATTAAACTGAAACAGCTGCCTGAAGAACTTTTCTACCAAAAACTGCTTCTGAAGAAGCAAATACATCAAAACGGTAGAATTTAGTAAATGTATGCAAAGAGGACCAAGTTGCCGCTTTGCAAATCTGATCAACTGAAGCTTCATTCTTAAAGGCCCATGAAGTGGAGACTGATCTAGTAGAATGAGCTGTAATTCTCTGAGGTGGGGCCTGACCCGACTCCAAATAAGCTTGATGAATCAAAAGTTTCAACCAAGAAGCCAAGGAAATAGCAGAAGCCTTCTGACATTTCCTAGGACCAGAAAATAAAACAAATAGACTGGAAGTCTTACTGAAATCTTTAGTAGCTTCCACATAATATTTCAAAGCTCTTACCACATCCAAAGAATGTAAGGATCTTTCCAAAGAATTCTTAGGATTAGGACACAAGGAATGGACAACAATGGGGGCTAGTTATCAAGCCGTCTACTTTTCTGGCTTCGCCGGCCCAATACGTCCGCCTAAGCTCGCCTACCTTCACCGCCACGGACCTGAAAAAAATACGCCAAAGTTATCAAATAAAGCTGTCAAAAAGCCGCGGGGCGATGAGCAGCGGACTATGACAGTTATCACTCATCCGATCTCGCTGCCCTTCGGCTTTTTCCCAGCTTTATTGCTAGCCTGTCACTAAGCACTCACACTAACTACACTGCTCTACCCCCTATACCGGCGCCCCCGGAGCCCCCCGCAACTAAATAAAGTTACTAACCCCTAAACCGCCGCTCCTAGACCCTGCCGCAAGTCTTATAAATGTATTAACCCCTAAACCGCCGCTCCTAGACCCCGCCGCAACTCTTATAAATGTATTAACCCCTAAACCGCCGCTCCCGGACACCGCTGCCACCTACATTATACCTAGTAACCCCTAATCTGCCCCCCCTACACCGTCGCCACCTATAATAAATTTATTAACCCCTATCCTGCCCCCCACTACGCCGCCGCCACTGTAATAAAATGATTAACCCCTAAACCTAAGTCTAACCCTAACCCTAACGCCCCCCTAACTTAAATATTAATTAAATAAATCTAAATAAATTAACTCTTATTAACTAAATGAATCCTATTTAAAACTAAATACTTACCTTTAAAATAAACCCTAATATAGCTACAATATAAATAATAATTATATTGTAGCTATCTTAGGATTTATATTTATTTTACAGGTAACTTTCAATTTATTTTAACCAGGTACAATAGCTATTAAATAGTTATTAACTATTTAATAGCTTACCTAGCTAAAATAAAGAGAAATGTACCTGTGAAATAAATCCTAACCTAAGTTACAATTACACCTAACACTACACTATACTTTAATAAATTATTCCTATTTAAAAATAAATACTTACCTGTAAAATAAACCCTAAGATAGCTACAATGTAATTAATAATTATATTATAGCTATCTTAGGATTTATATTTATTTTACAGGTATCTTTGTATTTCTTTTAGCTAGTTAGAATAGTTATTAAATAGTTATTAACTATTTAATAACTACCTAGCTAAAAGAAATACAAAATTACCTGTAAAATAAATCCTAACCTAAGTTACAATTAAACCTAATACTACACTATCATTAAATTAATTAAATAAACTACCTACAAATAACTACAATTAAATACAATTACATAAACTAACTAAAGTACAAAAAATAAAAAAAGCTAAGTTACAAAAAATAAAAAATTAAGTTACAAACATGTTAAAAATATTACAATTTTAAGCTACTTACACCTAATCTAAGCCCCCTAATAAAATAACAAACCCCCCCAAAATAAAAAAAATCCCTACCCTATTCTAAATTAAATAAATTTCAAAGCTCTTTTACCTTACCAGCCCTTAAAAGGGCCATTTGTGGGGGCATGCCCCAAAAAGTTCAGCTCTTTTGCCTGTAAAAGAAAAATACAACCCCCCCCCAACATTAAAACCCACCACCCACATACCCCTAATCTAACCCAAACCCCCCTTACAAAAACCTAACACTAATCCCCTGAAGATCATCCTACCTTGAGTCGTCTTCACTCAGCCGAGCCACCGATGGAACTGAAGAGGACATCCGGAGCGGAAGAAGTTAATCCTCCAAGCGGCGCTGAAGAAATCTTCCATCCGATGAAGTCATCATCCATGCGGCGCTGAAGAAGTCTTCGATCCGGCCGATGTCATCTTCAAAGAGGCGCTGAAGAGGTCTTCTATCCGGGCGAAGTCATCTTCCAAGCCGGGTCTTGAATCTTCCTTCCGCCGACGCGGAACTACCTTCTTCACCGACGGACTACGACGAATGACGGCTCCTTTAAGGGACGTCATCCAAGATGGCGTCCCCTCAATTCCGATTGGCTGATAGGATTCTATCAGCCAATCGGAATTAAGGTAGGAAAATCTGATCGGAACAGCCAATAGAATGCGAGCTCAATCTGATTGGCTGATTCCATCAGCCAATCAGATTTTTCCTACCTTAATTCCGATTGGCTGATAGAATCCTATCAGCCAATCGGAATTGAGGGGACGCCATCTTGGATGACGTTCCTTAAAGGAGCCGTCATTCGTCGTAGTCCGTCGGTGAAGAAGGTGGTTCCGCGTCGGCGGAAGGAAGATTCAAGACCTGGCTTGGAAGATGACTTCGCCCGGATAGAAGACCTCTTCAGCGCCTCTTTGAAGATGACATCGGCCGGATCGAAGACTTCTTCAGCGCCGCCTGGATGATGACTTCATCGGATGGAAGATTTCTTCAGCGCCGCTTGGAGGATTAACTTCTTCCGCTCCGGATGTCCTCTTCAGTTCCATCGGTGGCTCGGCTGAGTGAAGACGACTCAAGGTAGGATGATCTTCAGGGGATTAGTGTTAGGTTTTTGTAAGGGGGGTTTGGGTTAGATTAGGGGTATGTGGGTGGTGGGTTTTAATGTTGGGGGGGGTTGTATTTTTCTTTTACAGGCAAAAGAGCTGAACTTTTTGGGGCATGCCCCCACAAATGGCCCTTTTAAGGGCTGGTAAGGTAAAAGAGCTTTGAAATTTATTTAATTTAGAATAGGGTAGGGATTTTTTTTATTTTGGGGGGGTTTGTTATTTTATTAGGGGGCTTAGATTAGGTGTAAGTAGCTTAAAATTGTTGTAATATTTTTTTTTTTTTTTTTAATAAAGTTTTTATTGAGGTTGTGCGAAAACAATACAACATATATGAAGCAACATATCCTTGCAATAAGCATAAATGGTACATTCAGTTTAGCAACTTTTGTGCAGATACAGGAAAAAGAGAAAAAAAAAAAAAAAAAAAAAATTAAATTCTCCAAATGAATAATCTAGTAGAAAAAAAACAAACAAACAAACGTTGGAACCTCTTTTTCTTTTCATAAGCTAATATTAATAGTTTGAGTGGTCACATTAGGACCTATAAGCGTAGAGTAGTTTAGTAGTTGGTTTTTAAATGGTAGCAATAGTGAAAATATCATTTTGCTATGTAACTAGCATTGTAAAATATGTAAGTATGTTGGGCTAGAAACCCGAGCAATCTTGTTATGCTAGGCATAGAAGACAGGGTCAACTTTATATTATGCTGCAAGGGTTATTAGTAAAAAAAGAAACTATAGTTGGGATGCGGCACAGGAAAGATAGGCCACGTAGTTAGCCCTCCTACAAGAGGAGGTTTATTATGGAGAGGGGGGGGGAGGAGGTGGTAAAGTAAATACAGTAAATAAAATATATGGCTTAGGAACTAAGAGGCTCATTATGGGTTAGGGGAGGGCAGTCAAATAGATGTGGTAATGTAGTAAATACTAAGTAGGCAGGCTTTAGAGTTACAGGGCAACATGGTCATACATAAAGTCTCATAAGCATGTTGGTTAACAAGGGAAAAATAAAAGTGGATTGGTGACATATTAGGTTAGTGGTGTTTCTGGTATACTAGAGCCTAGTTCTAAACATTACAGACCCAACAAAATGCATGTAGCTCATTCAAGATATAATGTATAGTAAGATATTGAATAATAACAGCCGGGCAGGACCAGCCCACGCCCTTAATAGGCATAGAAAACTATATGTCGCCACAAAGCAGTGGCCACCACACCATGCCCAGAATACTGCAAATTATGCTTCACATCAATAGCTCAGAAAAACCAATATTATTAAGTGGGCACAGGGTCTGTACAGATATGTAGGAGAGCGTTGGGTAGAATACCTAGTAAAAACACAGTCTGCATGAATAGGTGTTAAAAATGGTGCATTATCATTAAGGGAAAAGGGCCTAGGAAAGTATATTCTGTATAGCAACTATACTGCTGGGCATTATGCGTGTTAGGGAGCTGCCTCGGCCGCAGGCAGCGCCTTTGCTGTAGAGGAATAAGTCGCAGCAGGCATAGTAGTGGAAAATAGGCCACATTCTAGCAGAGAGAAGCATAGTGTTAGAATTGCACTAAACACTACAACTAGAACTTGTTGCACATGCACAATAACTTTCTGTATGTCAGAGTATGAAAAAACTCCCAAAAATACAGTGGAATACTTAGTTACTGCAGATCAGCTATTAATGGGTATTAAGCTGCAGAAAGATTCTAAGAAATTGCAAACAGGTGCTTAGCACCTATGAGTTTAAATGTATTAGAACAAACACATAACTAGGAATTGAGCTTTAACTTTAGAACATTACATATATAGCCAGTCTAATATGAACATAGATATTGTACCAAAATAAGGTATATACGGGATAGTAGAACTAATTTGTAGGAGTGCATAATGACCATATACATTTTAATTATCTCTAGATAGCTATACATGTCACATAATGTCATAAACTGAGCCACCCTGCCACGTGAACACGGGCCCTATGTCCCACGGCAGGGTAAAATATAACATTAGGCATAAAAGCATATTTAGTAATCAGAGAGACTTTGATCTTGGTGTGCCTTAACATAAAAATAGGCTCCAACTAATAGAGCAGGCAAATTACATATATACATATAAGTTAGTTCTGGCCATAAAGCCCAAAATGCAAGGCAGAGCGTCTTAATGGAGTCAGAGTTTAATTATAAGATACTGTTTTTAAGGTAGCCACCACCCGTGTTTGTGCAGAGAATGTACTTAACTGAAGGCTCCTGTAATGGCGGGTGATATATCCATTATGTGCCCGGTGGCTGTATATACACAACCAGCCCTCAGCCGATGCCAGATTTGAGGCGAGGTGGCATATTGAGTGTCAGTGGCAAACTTTTTAAGGTACGCACTTCTCCCGTTTCAGGGCCAATTGGTATATACCCCTTCATGCTGTTTATACTCTCAGGAGTAAACTCTTGAAGCGGGGCTACGTGATCATAGTATGCGTCCATAACTGCATACGCTGTGTCACCTTGCTTGCTGGAGATGTTATGCGGCACCTCCCCGGTCTCTAGTTCAGCTGTCACATACGGCTCACAGAAAAGATCTAACGGGCGTTCTGACCCGCAATACCACAGGTTCAGTGCGGACTTGTTAGGTGGGATCTCTGAAGTTACTCCAGTCTTGAGTGTTGGCATAGCGCAGTTGTTGCTATCCACTGTCGGGTCGGTGCCCCGAAGAGTGTGCGCTGGCGGCAGCATCAGGGAGAACAGCAGCAGCTCTAAATCATCTTTCAGGCTCTGAAAGTGACTCTCCAACAGGCTCTGAGTGCGCTGTTCCCAAGCCGTTAGGGCCTCCATACTGGCAATGGCGTTTCAAAGGTAGATGTGCTCCAGGAATTTCCACGTGGCGCAGCTGAGGATATTATTTCCAAAATATGTCTCACGATAATGTGCCTGTAGATTTCTTAAGTGGAGGGTAGATGTCTCTTACATTCATATTTAAGATATTTAAAGTTTGAGTTCTGAATAAACAGATTAATCCATTGATTTGTTTCTAAAGGTCCAGAGCTTCAGAGAAACACGACCTGCCGCATTAATAGTTGGCTCCGCCCCCTTGTTGTAATATTTTTAACATGTTTGTAACTTAATTTTTTATTTTTTGTAACTTAGCTTTTTTTATTTTTTGTACTTTAGTTAGTTTATGTAATTGTATTTAATTGTAGTTATTTGTAGGTAGTTTATTTAGTTAATTTAATGATAGTGTAGTATTAGGTTTAATTGTAACTTAGGTTAGGATTTATTTTACAGGTAATTTTGTAATTATTTTAGCTAGGTAGTTATTAAATAGTTAATAACTATTTAATAACTATTCTAACTAGCTAAAATAAATACAAAGTTACCTGTAAAATAAAAATAAATCCTAAGATAGCTACAATATAATTATTATTTATATTGTAGCTATATTAGGGTTTATTTTAAAGGTAAGTATTTAGTTTTAAATAGGATTCATTTAGTTAATAAGAGTTAATTTATTTAGATTTATTTAATTAATATTTAAGTTAGGGGGGCGTTAGGGTTAGTGTTAGACTTAGGTTTAGGGGTTAATCATTTTATTACAGTGGCGGCGGCGTAGTGGGGGGCAGGATAGGGGTTAATAAATTTATTATAGGTGGCGACGGTGTAGGGGGGCAGGATAGGGGTTAATACATTTAATATAGGTTGCGGCGGGTTCAGGGAGCGGCTGTTTAGGGGTTAATACATTTATTATAGTTGCGGTGGGCTCCGGGAGCGGCGGTTTAGGGGGTAATAACTTTATGTAGTTGCGGCGGTGTAGGGGGGGTCAGATTAGCGGTGTTTAGACTCGGGGTACATGTTAGGTTGTTAGGTGTAGACAGCTCCCATAGGAATGAATGGGATATCTGGCAGCAGCGAACTTGTACTTTCGCTATGGTCAGACTCCCATTGATTCCTATGGGATCCGCCGCCTCCAGGCTGGCGCTTTGAAAACCAGGTACGCTGGGCCGTAAAAGTGCCGAGCGTACCTGCTAGTTTTTTGATAACTAGCAAAAGTAGTGAGATTGTGCCGCACTTGTGTGCGGAACATCTGGAGTGACGTAAGAATCGATCTGTGTCGGACTGAGTCCGGCGGATCGAAGTTTACGTCACAAAATTCTACTTTTGCCGGTCTCGAGCCTTTGATAACTAAGGCGAATCAGCCTCGCCACAAATACGCTGCGGAATACGCAGCGTATTTGAGGTTGACGGCTTGATAACTAGGCCCCAATGTCTCTACTAATGTTGTTAGAATTCACAACCTTAGGTAAAAATTGAAAAGAAGTCCGCAAAACTGCCTTATCCTTATGAAAGATCAGAAAAGGAGACTCACAAGAAAGAGCAGATAGCTCAGAAACTATTCTAGCAAAAGAGATAGCCAAAAGGAACAACACTTTCCAAGAAAGTAGTTTAATGTCCAAAGAATGCATAGGCTCAATTGGAGGAGCCTGTAAAGCCTTCAAAACAAAATTAAGACTCCAAGGAGGAGAAATTGATTTAATGACAGGCTTAATACGAACTAAAGCCTGTAAAAAAACAGTGAATATCAGGAAGTATAGCAATCTTTCTGTGAAATGAAACAGAAAGAGCAAAGATTTGTCCCTTCAAGGAACTTGCAGACAAACCTTTATCCAAACCATCCTGAAGAAACTGTAACATTCTAGGAATTCTAAAAGAATGCCAAGAGAATTTATGAGAAGGACACCATGAAATGTAAGTCTTCCAAACTCTATAATTAATCTTTCTAGAGACAGATTTACGAGCTTGTAACATAGTATTAATCACTGAGTCAGAGAAACCTCTATGACTTAGTACTAAGCGTTCAATTTCCATACCTTCAAATTTAATGATTTGAGATCCTGATGGAAAAACGGACCTTGAGACAGTATGTCCGCCCTTAACGGAAGTGGCCAAGGCTGGCAACTGGACATCCAAACCAGATCCGCATACCAAAACCTGTGTGGCCATGCTGGAGCCACCAGCAACACAAACGATTGTTCCATGATGATTTTGGAGATCACTCTTGGAAGGAGAACTAGAGGCGGGAAAATGTAACCAGGATGATAACACCAAGGAAATGTCAGCGCATCCACTGCTTCCACCTGAACATCCCTGGACCTGGACAGGTATCTGGGAAGTTTCTTGTTTAGATGAGAGGCCATGAGATCTATCTCTGGAAGACCCCACATCTGAACAATCTGAGAAAACACATCTGGATAGAGAGACCACTCCCCTGGATGTAAAGTCTGATGGCTGAGATAATCCGCCTCCCAATTGTCTACACCTGGGATATGCACCGCAGAGATTAGACAGGAGCTGGATTCCACCCAAGCAAGTATCCGAGATACTGCTTTCATAGCTAGGGGACAGTGAGTCCCACCCTGATGATTGACATATGCCACTGTTGTAATATTGTCTGTCTAAAAACAAATAAACGGTTCTCTCTTTAACAGAGGCCAAAACTGAAGAGCTCTGAGAATTGCACGGAGTTCTAAAATATTTATTGGTAATCTCACCTCTTGAGATTTCCAAACCTCTTGTGCTGTCAGAGATCCCCAAAGAGCTCCCCAACCTGAAAGACTTGCATCTGTTGTGATCACAGTCCAGGTTGGCCGAACAAAAGAAGCCCCTTGAACTAAACGATGGTGATCTATCCACCACGTCAGAGAGTGTCGTACATTGGGATTTAAGGATATTAATTGTGATATCTTTGTATAATCTCTGCACCATTGGTTCAGCATACAAAGCTGTAGAGGTCTCCTTACTGTCATAAATAGAGATGTATGTAAAAATGCATAACTCCAACTGCATAAGTAGTCACAGTTATACGTGGATCAGGTGCAAGGTAGATGTTTTATAATATCCTTCCCTTTCATACCCTTCCTTATTTTCCCTTTTCTGGTTTGTATTTTCTGGTTAGGTATGACAATTTCCAAATACCTACTTTGTTTTGATTTTCTTGAGATTTACTTTTTATGTCCCTTTTTTTTCCTCTTTTTTTTTCTCTCCCCTTATAATTATATTGTGATAGTTAATGTTAATATACAGTATATAACAATTTCTGTGAATTTTCATACTATGTCGTTGTGTGCGACAATTGTGTGTTTAATTTTGCTGATAATGTCTAAAGAAAAATATTAATAAAAATTATTTACAAAAAAAAAAAAAAAAAGCTGTAGACGTCTCATGTGAAAACGAGCAAAGGGGATCGCGTCCGATGCTGCAGTCATGAGACCTAAGACTGAGACTGAAGGTGCCGGAAGGCTGCAACCAATTTTAAACGTCTCTTGTCTGTTAGAGACAGAGTTATGGACACTGAATCTATCTGGAAGCCTAAAAAGGTGACCCTTGTCTGAGGAATCAAGAAACTTTTTGGTAAATTGATCCTCCAACCATGTTTCCGAAGAAACAACACTAGTTTATTTGTGTGAGATTCTGCAGAACGTAAAGACTGAGCTAGTACCAAGATATCGTCCAAATACGTAAACACAGCAATACCCTGTTCTCTGATTACAGAGAGTAGGGCACCTAGAACCTTTGAAAAGATTCTTGGAGCTGTTGCTAGGCCAAATGGAAGAGCAACAAATTGTTAATGCTTGTCTAGAAAAGAGAATCCCAGAAACTGATAATGTTCTGGATGAATCGGAATATTAAGGTATGCATCCTGCAAGTCTATTGTGGACATATAGGGGCCTAGTTATCAAGCCGTCAACCTCAAATACGCTGGAATTCCGCAGCGTATTTGTGGCGAGGCTGATTCGCCTTAGTTATCAAAGGCTAGAGACCGTCAAAAGTAGAATTTTGTGACGTAAGCTTCGATCCGCCGGACTCAGTCCGACACAGATCGATTCTTACGTCACTCCAGGCACAATCTGACTACTTTTGCTAGTTATCAAAAAACTAGCAGGTACGCTCTGCACTTTTCCGGCCCAGCGTACCTGGTTTTCAATCCGCCGCCCTGGAGGCGGCGGATCCCATAGAAATCAATGGGAGTCTGACCATAGCGAAAGTACAAGTTCGCTGCTGCTGCAGGCATCCCATTGATTCCTATGGGAGCTGTCTACACCTAACACCCTAACATGTACCCCAAGTCTAAACATTCCTAAGCTGTCCCCCCCTACACCGCTGCAACTAAATAAAGTTATTACCCCCTAAACCGCCGCTCCCGGAGCCCACCGCAAGCTACTCTATACATATTAACCCCTAAACCGCCGCTCCCTGACCCCGCCGCAACTCTTATAAATGTATTAACCCCTAAACCGCCGCTACCGGATACAGCCGCAACCTACATTATACCTAGTAACCCCTATCCTGCCCCCCCTATACCGCCGCACTCTATAATAAAGTTATTAACCCCTATCCTGCTGATCCCGCACCTCGCCGCAACTAAATAGTTTAACCCCTAAACTGCCGCTCCCAGACCCTGCCACAACCTATATTAAATTTATTAACCCCTAATCTGCCCCCCTACACCGTCGCCACCTATAATACATTTATTAACCCCTATCCTGCCCCCCACTACACCGCCGCCACTGTAATAAATTTATTAACCCCTAAACCTAAGTCTAACACTAACCCTAACACCCCCCTAACTTAAATATTAATTAAATAAATCTAAATAATATTTCTATTATTAACTAAATTAATCCTATTTAAAACTAAATACTTACCTTTAAAATAAACCCTAATATAGCTATAATATAAATAATAATTATATTGTAGCTATCTTAGGATTTATTTTTATTTTATAGGTAACTTTCAATTTATTTTAACTAGGTACAATAGCTATTAAATAGTTATTAACTATTTAATAGCTACCTAGCTAAAATAAAGAGAAATTTACCTGTAAAATAAAAACTAACCTAAGTTACAATTACACCTAACACTACACTATCATTAAATAAATTATTCCTATTTAAAACTAAATACTTACCTGTAAAATAAACCCTAAGATAGCTACAATGTAATTAATAATTACATTGTAGCTATTTTAGGATTTATATTTATTTTACAGGTAACTTTGTATTTATTTTAGCTAGTTAGAATAGTTATTAAATAGTTATTAACTATTTAAGAACTACTTAGTTAAAAGAAATACAAAATTACCTGTAAAATAAATCCTAACCTAAGTTACAATTAAACCTAACACTACACTATCATTAAATAAATTAAATACAAATAACTACAATTAAATACAATTACATAAACTAACTAAAGTACAAAAAATAAAAAAAGCTAAGTTACAAAAAATAAAAAAATAGGTTACAAACATTTAAAAAATATTACAACAATTTTAAGCTAATTACACCTAATCTAAGCCCCCTAATAAAATAACAAAGCCCTCCAAAATAAAAAAATTCCCTACCCTATTCTACATTAAAAAAGTTCAAAGCTCTTTTACCTTACCAGCCCTTAAAAGGGCCTTTTGTGGGGCATGCCCCAAAGAAAACTGCTCTTTTGCCTGTAAAAGAAAAATACAACCCCCCCAACATTAAAACCCATCACCCACATACCCCTAATCTAACCCAAACCCCCCTTAAAATAACCTAACACTAATCCCCTGAAGATCATCCTACCTTGAGTCATCTTCACTCAGCCGAGCCACCGATGGAACTGAAGAGGAGATCCGGAGCGGCAGAAGTGACCCTCCAAGGGGCGCTGAAGAAGTCTTCCATCCGATGAAGTGATCCTCCAGGCGGCGCTGAAGAAATCTTCCATCCGGGCGATGTCATCTTCCAAGCGGTGCTGAAGAAGTCTTCTATCCGGGCGATGTCATCTTCCAAGCGGGGTCTTCGATCTTCTTTCTTCAGGATCCATCTTCATCCCACCGACGCGGAACATCCTTCTTTCTCGACGGACTACCGACGAATGAAAGCTCCTTTAAGGGACGTCATCCAAGATGGCGTCCCTTCGATTCCGATTGGCTGATAGGTTTCTATCAGCCAATCGGAATTAAGGTAGGAAAAATCTGATTGGCTGATTAAATCAGCCAATCAGATTGAGCTCGCAATCTATTGGCTGATCAGAACAACCAATAGAATGCAAGCTCAATCTGATTGGCTGCTTGGATCAGCCAATCGGATTGAACTTATCAGCCAATCGGAATTGAAGGGACGCCATCTTGGATGACATCCCTTAAAGGAGCCTTCATTCGTCGGTAGTCCGTCGGGAAAGAAGGATGTTCCGCGTCGGCGGGATGAAGATGGATCCTGAAGAAAGAAGATTGAAGACCCCGCTTGGAAGATGACATCGCCCGGATAGAAGACTTCTTCAGCGCCGCTTGGAAGATGACATCACCCGGATGGAAGATTTCTTCAGCCCCGCCTGGAGGATCACTTCATCGGATGGAAGACTTCTTCAGCGCCCCTTGGAGGATCACTTCTGCCGCTCCGGATCTCCTCTTCAGTTCCATCGGTGGCTCGGCTGAGTGAAGACGACTCAAGGTAGGATGATCTTCAGGGGGGTAGTGTTAGGTTTTTTAAGGGGGGTTTGGGTTAGATTAGGGGTATGTGGGTGGTGGGTTTTAATGTTGGGAGGGGTTGTATTTTTCTTTTATAGGCAAAAGAGCAGTTTTCTTTGGGGCATGCCCCACAAAAGGCCCTTTTAAGGGCTGGTAAGGTAAAAGAGCTTTGAACTTTTTTAATGTAGAATAGGGTAGAGAATTTTTTTATTTTGGGGGGCTTTGTTATTTTATTAGGGGGCTTAGATTAGGTGTAATTAGCTTAAAATTGTTGTAATATTTTTTAAATGTTTGTAACCTATTTTTTTATTTTTTGTAACTTAGCTTTTTTTATTTTTTGTACTTTAGTTAGTTTATGTAATTGTATTTAATTGTAGTTATTTGTATTTAATTTATTTAATGATAGTGTAGTTTTAGGTTTAATTGTAACTAAGGTTAGGATTTATTTTACAGGTAATTTTGTATTTATTTTAGCTAGGTAGTTATTAAATAGTTAATAACTATTTAATAACTATTCTTACTAGCTAAAATAAATAAAAAGTTACCTGTAAAATAAATATAAATCCTAAAATAGCTACAATGTAATTATTAATTACATTGTGGCTATCTTAGGGTTTATTTTACAGGTAAGTATTTAGTTTTAAATAGGAATAATTTATTAAAGTATAGTGTAGTGTTAGGTGTAATTGTAACTTAGGTTTGTTTTTATTTTACAGGTAAATTTCTCTTTATTTTAGCTAGGTATCTATTAAATAGTTAATAACTATTTGATAGCTATTGCACCTAGTTAAAATAAATTGAAAGTTACCTATAAAATAAAAATAAATCCTAAGATAGCTACAATATAATTATTATTTATATTGTAGCTATAATAGGGTTTATTTAAAGGTAAGTATTTAGTTTTAAATAGGATTAATTTAGTTAATAATAGAAATATTATTTAGATTTATTTAATTAATATTTAAGTTAGGGGGGTGTTAGGGTTAGTGTTAGACTTAGGTTTAGGGGTTAATAAATTTATTACAGTGGCGGCGGTGTAGTGGGGGGCAGGATAGGGGTTAATAAATGTATTATAGGTGGCGACAGTGTGGGGGGGCAGATTAGGGGTTAATAGATTTAATATAGGTTGTGGCAGGGTCCGGGGGCGGCGGTTTAGGGGTTAAACTATTTATTTATTTAGTTGCGGCGAGGTGCGGGATCAGCAGGATAGAGGTTAATAACTTTATTATAGAGGGCGGCAGTATAGGGGGGGGCAGGATAGGGGTTACTAGGTATAATGTAGGTTGTGGCGGTGTCCGGGAGCGGCGGTTTAGGGGTTAATACATTTATAAGAGTTGCAGCGGTGTCCGGGAGCAGCGGTTTAGGGGTTAATACATTTATAAGAGTTGCGGCGGGGTCTAGGAGCGCGGTTTAGGGGTTAGTAACTTTATTGAGTTGCGGGGGGCTTTGGGGGCGCCGGTATAGGGGGTAGAACAGTGTAGTTAGTGTGGGTGCTTAGTGACAGGCTAGCAATAAAGCTGTCAAAAAGCCGAAGAGCAGTGAGATCGGATGAGTGATAACTCTCACAGTCCACTGCTCATCGCCCCGTATTTGGTGCGCAGCTTTTTGACAGATTTATTTATAACTTAGGCGAATTTTTTCAGGTCCGTGGCGGCGATGGTAGGCGAGCTTAGGCGGGCGTATTGGGGCGGCGAAGGCTGGAAAGTTGACACGTTGATAACTATCCCCCATAATGTCCTCGCTGAACAAAAGGCAGAATAGTCCTTATAGTCACCATCTTGAAAGTTGGTACTCTTACATAACGATTCATAATTTTCAGATCCAGAACTGGTTTGAATAAATTTTCCTTCTTTGGGACAATGAATAGATTTGAATAAAACCCCAAACCTTGTTCCTGAAAAGGAACTGGCGTGATTACCCCTGAAGACTCCAGGTCTGAAACACACTTCAGGAAAGCCTGAGCTTTTACTGGATTTGCAGGATACGTGAGAGAAAAAATCTTCTTAAAATACAAAAATGTTATAGGCACAGTATCGTCTAATAGGATTATAGAGGTAATAAAAACCTCGGTGCTGCCCCTTTAAATAATGACTAACAAGGGAAAGGGAGAGAGGAGGAATAAAGAGGGGTTTGTTAAGCACTCTTACACCTATAGTGTGTATATTGCTGTATCCAAACATGATATGACATATGACTATTGCTAGTCTGTAATGGTGTATATATAAAAAATTAAATCTTAATTAAATTTACAACATTAAAAGGTGATCTATATCACCAAAGTACCCCACACTGATTGCTACCCTCAAGAAAAACGCTCAGGCTGCAAGTAAGCTACCTCCCTGTATTCCTGGCTGATAACTGGAAACATCGGCGTCAGGTGTGAAAGGTAGCATAGTAACATCAGCAAGCAGCATGTACGGTAAGTAAGGGTAACAAATATTTTAAAAAGTAGAACAACACAAATGCATTTCGGCCGCTATACGGCCTTTTTCAATGTGATTCAAGTTATAGAACTGACAAGCCGAACCTCCGTGATTCAAGCCTTTTAAACCCTGAGTATGAGGAGCTAAGAGCCAATCATCAAGGCGGAATTGGACACGCCTCTTAGATAGCCAATCATAAACGGTTCTTTAACTCCTGCCTTCATTGACAAAGATTTCAGTTATCCTATTGGATGGAGTAACAGAAAAAAACACAGAAAAAACATATATCACCTCTTACCGATGCTTCTATATTCAAGGCATTCAGGCAATCACTCTAATATCGTGTCACACTCGTACTAAATAAATATTGTGAAATTGAGCACAAAAGGTCATCACGATCCTAAGTGTGTACACTCCGCCGCAACTGCCGCAACTGTATAACACTGTTAGAACACCAACCACTTCTCTTACTGCATGTTTATGTTCACTTGCGAGCTCAAGTTCGTACAAGTTTCAGTCACGCCCCACAAAATTTGATAGGCAGTAGTACATGCTGGTTATTCCGTGTTGTAGGGACAGTATGATGTTATATTAAAAACACATCAGAACATCTGACAGAGATAGTAATCTAGATTTAGATGTCATATCAGCATTCTAATATAGCTAAAGACATGGATCTAACATCAATTTTGATAATATCAAAAATGGCATCACAAATAAAATGATTAGCATAATGCAGTAAGGGAATAATGCTAGATATGTCAGAATCCAATTCTTGTTGTGCTAAATTCTACAACCAGAAAGTTGAAGCAGCCGCAACATCAGCCAAAGAAATTGCAGGTCTGAGAAGATGACCTGATAAATAAATAGGCTTTCCTTAGATAAGATTCAAGCTTTCTATCTAAAGGATCCTTAAAGGAAGTACTATCTTCCATAGGAATAGTGGTACGTTTAGCAAGAGTAGAAATAGCCCCATCAACTTTGGGGATTTTTTCCCAAAACTCTATAGAATTTGCTGGTAAAGGATAAAAATGTTTAAACCTTGAAGAAGGAATAAAAGAAGTACCTGGCTTATTCCATTCCTTATAAATCATATCAGAAATAGCCCCAGGAATAGGAAAAACCCCTGGAGAAACCACAGGAGGTTTAAAAACAGCATTTAAACATTTATTAGACTTAACAACAAGAGGACTGGTTACCTCAATATCCAAAGTAATTAACACTTCTTTTAATAAAGAACGCATATACTCTATTTTAAATAAATAAGTAGATTTGTCAGTGTCATTGTCTGAGGAAGGATCTTCTGTATCAGATAGATCCTCATCAGAGGAGGATAAATTATTATGTTGTTGGTCATTTGAAATTTCATCAACCGAATGAGAAGTTTTAAAAGACCTTTTACGTTTATTAGAAGCTGGAAATGCAGACAAAGCCTTCTGGATAGAATCAGAAACAAATTCTTTAAAATTCATAGGTATATCATGTACATTAGAAGTTAAAGGAACTGCAACTGGCAATGTACTATTACTGATGGACACACTATCTGCATGTAAAAGTTTATCATGACAACTATTACAAATGACATTCGGCGTAATAATTTCCACAATCTTACAACAAAATGCACTTATCTTTGGTAGAAACGATGTCAGGCAGCAATGTTCAAGCAGAAACTTCTGAGGCAGGATCAGATTGAGACATCTTGCAAAATGTAAAAGAAAAAACAACATATAAAGCAAAATTATCAATTTCCTTATATGACAGTTTCAGGAATGGGAAAAAATGCAAATAGCATAGCCCTCTGATAGAGAAAAAAGGCAAGAGGCAAACATCAATGGGATATTAAAATAATGAAAAAGTTTGTTTCATAACCGGAAATGACACACTCGCGTCACTAATGACGCAACCGTGTGTAAGGCTCTATGACCGATAACAGAGAACCTATGAAATAGACCCCGGTTAGGGAAATCATCGTATTCAATAAGTGATACTCCCTTCACGTCCCTCTGACATTCGCTGTACTCAGAGGAATCGGGCTTCAACAATGCTGAGAAGCGCATATCAACGTAGAAATCTTAGCACAAACTTACTGGTGAGAGGTGTATTTATAAGCATTTTGAGGTTTGGGAAACTTTGCCCCTCCTGGTAGGATTGTATATCCCATATGTCACTAGCTCATGGACTCTTGCCAATTACATGAAAGAAAAGTCGAACTGGAAATATAATTGTGCTTTTATACAAAAAAAAACATAACCACCCTAAAAAGGGTGGGCCTCATGGACTCATGCCAATATGAAATAAATGAATTTATCAGGTAAGTTCATAAATTATGTTTTCTTTCATGTAATTGGCAAGAGTCCATAAGCTAGTTACGTATGGGATAGAAATACCCAAGATGTGGAAGTCCACAGAAGAGTCACTAGCGAGGGAGGGATAAAATAGCAGCTATTTCCATTGAGAAATTAAATCCCCAAAATAATTAAAGGGCCAGTAAACCCACAAAATAATGTTATATAATTCTGCACATAGTGCAGAATTATATAACATCAGCTTAGCGCAAACTTTGTACCTTAAAAGATTTCAGTGAAAAAATGCTACGAAATTTACTTTCACAGTACGCCGCTCCTGGCTCTACTGAGCGGGTCTGTTTGTTTTCCCTAAGCGCATCAGGCACGCTGTCTATTCACAGCCGGCCCGATCGCTCCATTTAACTCAATGTAACTCGCTCCAGCTACCAGAGTGGGAGCGAGTTACATTGAGTTTAATGGTGCGATCGGGCCGGCTGTGAATATAGCGTGCCCAATGCGCTTAAGGGAAACAAACAGACCCGCTCAGTAGAGCCAGGAGCGGCGTACTGTGAAAGTAAATTTCGTAGCATTTTTTCACTGAAATCTTTTAAGGTACAAAGTTTGCGCTAAGCTACCACTCTCCTGGATGTAAAGAAATAGCCTCAGGAATAGGAAAAAACCCTGGAGAAACCACAGGAGGTTTAAAAACAGCATTTAAACGTTTATTAGACTTAACGTCAAAAGGACTGGTTACCTCAATATCCAAAGTAATTAACACTTCTTTTAATAAAGAACGCATATACTCTATTTTAAATAAATAAGTAGATTTGTCAGTGTCAATGTCTGAGGAAGGATCTTCTGTATCAGATAGATCCTCATCAGAGGAGGATAAATTATTATGTTGTTAGTCATTTGAAATTTCATCAACTGAATGAGAAGTTTTAAAAGACCTTTTACGTTTATTAGAAGGAGGAAATGCAGACAAAGCCTTCTGGATAGAATCAGAAACAAATTCTTTAAAATTCATAGGTATATCATGTACATTAGAAGTTGAAGGAACTGCAACTGGCAATGTACTATTACTGATGGACACACTATCTGCATGTAAAAGTTTATCATGACAACTATTACAAATGACATTTGGCGAAATAATTTCCACAATCTTACAACAAATGCACTTAGCTTTGGTAGAACCGATGTCAGGCAGCAAGGTTCCAACAGATACTTCTGAGGCAGGATCAGATTGAGACATCTTGCAAAATGTAAAAGAAAAAACAGCATATAAAGCAAAATTATCAATTTCCTTATATGACAGTTTCAGGAATGGGAAAAAAATGCAAATAGCATAGGCCTCTGATAGAGAAAAAGGCAAGAGGCAAACATCAATGGGGTATTAAAATAATGAAAAAATTTGGCGCAAAGTATGATGCACAATGTAACTGAAAACTTTTTTGGCGCCAATAATAACCGGAAATGACACACACGCATCACTAATGACGCAACCGTGTGTAAGGTTTCGGCGTCAACTATGACGCCGGAAATGATGAAGTTGCGTCATAGACGTATTTTTCGCGCCAAAAAAATTCTCGCACCAAGAATGACGCAATAAAGTCTAGCATTTGACGCACCCGCGGGCCTAATACCGCCCGCAATTTGCAAGAAAGTAGTCAATTGAAAAAAAGACTAAACCCCAGGTAAGAAAAACATTTCTTAAAAATGTTTATTTTCCCAAAATATGAAATTGACAGTCTGCAGAAGGAAATACATGAACCTGACTCATGGCAAATATGAGTACAATACATATATTTAGAACTTTATATAAATGCATTAAGTGCCAAACCATAGCTGGGGTGTCTTAAGTAATAAAAAGGAAATTTATGCTTACCTGATAAATTGATTTCTTCTACGATACGACGAGTCCACGGATTTCATCCTTACTTGTGGGATATTAACCTCCTGCTAACAGGAAGTGGCAAAGAGCACCACAGCAGAGCTGTATATATAGCTCCTCCCTTCCCTCCACCCCAAGTCATTCAACCGAAGGTTTAGGAAGAGAAAGGAAAAGCTAAAGGTGCAGAGGTGACTGAAGTTGTAAAAAATAAAATATAATCTGTCTTAAAAATGACAGGTAGGGCCGTGGACTTGTCGTATCATAGAAGAAATCAATTTATCAGGTAAGCATAAATTTCCTTTTCTTCTACGATACGACGAGTCCACGGATTTCATCCTTACTTGTGGGATATTAACCTCCTGCTAACAGGAAGTGGCAAAGAGCACCACAGCAGAGCTGTATATATAGCTCCTCCCTTCCCTCCACCCCCAGTCATTCAACCGAAGGTTTAGGAAGAGAAAGGAAAAGCTAAAGGTGCAGAGGTGACTGAAGTTGTAAAAAATGACAGGTAGGGCCGTGGACTTGTCGTATCATAGAAGAAATCAATTTATCAGGTAAGCATAAATTTCCTTTTCTTCTACAAGATACGACGAGTCCATGGATTTCATCCTTACTTGTGGGATACAATACCAAAGCTACAGGACACGGATGAAATGGGAGGGACAAGACAGAGACCTAAACGGAAGGCACCACTGCTTGAAGAACCTTTCTCCCAAAAACAGCCTCAGAAGAAGCAAAAGTATCAAATTTGTAAAAAAGTATGAAGAGACGACCAAGTCGCAGCCTTACAAATCTGTTCAACAGAAGCATCGTTTTTAAAAGCCCACGTGGAAGCCACAGGCCTAGTAGAATGAGCCGTAATTCTTTCAGGAGGCTGCTGTCCAGCAGTCTCATATGCCAAGCTGATGACACTCCTCAGCCAAAAAGAAAGAGAGGTAGCCGTAGCTTTCTGACCCCTACGCTTTCCAGAATAAACAATGAATAATGAAGATGATTGACGGAAATCCTTAGTCGCCTGTAAGTAAAACTTTAAGGCACAGATCACGTCCAGGTTATGTAACAGACACTCCTTCTTAGAAGAAGGATTCGGACACAAGGAAGGAACAACAATTTCCTGATTAATATCCTTATTTGAAACAACCCTAGGAAGAAATCCAGGTTTGGTATGCAAAACCACATTATCAGAATGGAATATAAAATAAGGCGAATCACATTGTAACGCTGAAAGCTCAGAAACTCTACGAGCAGAAGAAATAGCAACCAAAAACAAAACTTTCCAAGATAACAATTTAATATCTATGGAATGCATGGGTTCAAACAGAACCCCTTGAAGAACTCTAAGAACTAAATTCAAACTCCAGGGAGGAGTAATTAGTCTAAACACAGGCTTAATTCTGGTTAGAGCCTGACAAAAAGACTGAACATCTGGAACATCTGCCAAACGTTTGTGAAGCAAAATTGACAAAGCAGAAATCTGTCCCTTTAAGGAACTTGCTGATAACTCTTTCGCCAATCCTGGGAATCCTAACTTTACTCCATGAGTAGCCTTTGGATTCACACCAATAAAGATATTTACGCCATATCTTATGATAGATTTTTCTAGTGACAGGCTTACGTGCCTGTATCAAAGTATCGATGACTGAATCTGAGAATCCCCGCTTAGATAAAATCAAGCGTTCAATCTCCAAGCAGTCAGCTGCAGAGAATTTAGATTTGGATGTTGGAAAGGTCCTTGAATGAGAAGGTCTTGTCTCAAAGGAAGTTTCCACGGTGGCAGAGAGGACATGTCCACTAGATCTGCATACCAAGTCCTGCGTGGCCACGCAGACGCTATCAGGATTACTGAAGCTCTCTCCTGTTTGATCCGAGCAATCACGCGTGGAAGGAGAGGAAACGGTGGAAACACATAAGCTAGGCTGATCGACCAAGGTACAGCCAAGGCATCTATCAGTTCGGCCTGGGGATCCCTCAACATGGATCCGTATCGTGGGAGCTTGGCATTCTGTCGAGATGCCATCAGATCCAATTCCGGCCTGCCCCATTGGAGAATCAGTGAGGCAAACACCTTCGGGTGGAGTTACTACTCCCCCGAATGAAAAGTCTGACAACTTAGAAAATCCGCTTCCCAGTTCTCTACTCCTGGGATGTAGATTGCTGACAGATAACAAGAATGAGCCTCTGCCCATCGGATTATCTTGGATACTTCTATCATCGCTAAGGAACTCCTTGTTCCCCCCTGAGGATTGATATAAGCCACAGTCGTGATATTGTCTGACTGGAATCTGATGAATTTGGCCGAAGCCAACTGAGGCCATGCCTGAAGCGCATTGAATATTGATTGGAAGTAGAAACTCCACCCGAGTCCAAACACCCTGAGCCTTCAGGGAATTCCAGACTGCATCCCAATCTAGTAGGCTGGCGTCCGTTGTCACTATCACTCACGAGGGTCTGCGGAAACAAGTCCCCTGGGACAGATGCTCCGGCAACAACCACCAAAGAAGAGAGGCTCTGGTCTCTTGATCCAGATTTATCTGAAGAGATAAATTCGCATAGTCCCCATTCCACTGTCCGAGCATGCACAGCTGCAGTGGTCTGAGATGAAAACGAGCAAACGGAATGATGTCCATTGCCGCTACCATTAACCCAATTACCTACATACACTGAGCCACTGATGGCCGAGGAATGGACTGAAGGGCTCAAAAAGTATTTAGAATTTATTTATTTATTGATTTGAACAATTTTTCAAATGTGTACTGCGCCTTTAAGAAATAAAAACTGCTTAAAACGTTCAAATAACGCTATACAATTAAATAAACGTATTCAATTGGGCCAAAAATGATTGCACCCTAAGAGCTATGGGTGAATTTAACCTCTAAAAGACATTTTAAGGCACAAAATATATTTTATCGAAAAAAATGACCCCTGCACCTCGCCACAGCTCTGCTGTGGCGCCTACCTGCCCCCAGGGTACTGCAAAATGACTCGACAATGATCCGGTGAACAGAACACAAGTTTAGGCCCCACCGGAGCTAATGCCTGCTGCCTTCTCAGTCAGAGTAAACTGCGCATCTGAGCGAGCGAAAATAGGCACCGCCCACTATGGACGTCGATCATATCAGTCTGAATAAGTGGGAAGTGGTTTGCAAAGAAAGCCATGTGGATCCCTAAAACATTACTGTTACACTGCAGCCATACTGACTATTTGTTTTTGCAATCAAATAAAAAAACGTCAAGCTGCCTCTTCCCAGTGTCTTATTGATATTGCCCAGTACTATGTCAAATAAAATTATACACACAGGATTTTCAGTAATACCCTTTATGTACAGGTCTACTGCTTACCCCTTCCCTAACAGGGAAAAAATGTCAGCCAGTTCTGATATACAAAGTCTCCTCAGAAATAAAAGACTGAACATACCTCAATGCTGCTTGTAGCATGAAACCGTTCTCCACACTGAAGATTTCTCTTGCACTACCTTTAGAAGCTCTGTGGGAACCAACGTGAATCTTAGTTACAACTGCTAAGATCATCAACCTCAGGGCACAAATCTTCATCTCCATATCTCCCTGAGAAAAATAGTACTCACCGGTACCATTTAAAATAAAAAACTTCGGGGGGGGGGGGCGGAGCTTGGCCGCACTGGGTAATGGCCACACATTCGTTTGCTCTGAGGCCTCAAACCCACGGGACAGGCAGCCGTGATAACAACGACGGGGTTGAACAGATTCAAACAGGAGCCGAAAGCAGCACAAGCCACAGGGACCAGGCTGGAAGGAGGAAAAATTTCACCGACAACGGAAAAGACCGCAATTGCTCCGTGTGCAGTACAAGGCCCGAGCAACAGCCTAAATTAGGAACTGGCGACAGAGGCACATACAGACACGCCGCGCCACGCGGCGCAACTCACCGGCATCACTCCATAAAGACCACAGGCACAAATAAGCAGGAGGCAGTAATCGAGGGGCAACGGTAAGAAATAACCCAGTAAACACTGAGAGGAAAAGAAACAAAAAGACTCATAAAGGGGTATACATACATATAACGATCCCACATATAACAAAAACGGAATAAAGAAAAAGGGGAAAGAAAAAATAATAGCAAAAGTCTATCACGAGAACCCGGAGGGGGGCAAACAAGGCTAACACGCAGATCCCCCTAAAATACAAGCAAAACGACACACCAAGCAAAAAACAGGGGGTGATCAAAGCCTGAAAGACACCTAAGTATAACTGAGAGACCTAAGTGCATTGCACAAATGCAGGAAAGCAACACAGAAAGAAAATTACTTTTATTTATGCATTTATAGCTGCCACAAAAAAACAAATACATGCACTAGCATAAAAGAAATCCCAGAAGAATTATACAATACTGCTACCCCACTTACTTTACACACCGCAGCAGCACAAGCCCCCACAGGGCCTCACTGCACACAGGCTAAAGCGCCACAGAATAACAGGACTCTGGAGCTTAGAACCCGACTCACCATACGTAGGAGGGTATGCCAGCAAAGAGAAACCCAAAAACTGAAGCATTAACTAAAGCCAAAAAAATAAACCAATATCTCACACCCCTGGAGAGCACGCCATGAAAAGCTGACTCTGAGGAAACCCACCAACAGACACCTCCAGACATGGATACACAAGTATGCAATAACCCCCACCCTGCCACAGAACTCACAAAAGCTGACTTGCAAAATTTGGCGACTAAAGATGACATTAAAAATGCCATGGCAGACATGAGAGAGATGTTCTCCGAAATGAAAAAAGACATAAAAAAAATAGACAGAAGAGTAAACACCCTAGAAGGGAGCCATGAACTGTCAACGCAAGATATACAGCACCTATCACAATTAACATACAATCAAGAGGAAGTGATCAACAACCTAATGGAAAAAGTAGAGGATCTCGACAACAGAGGCCGCAGGAACAACCTCAGGGTCAGAGGTGTACCAGAATCAGTACAACCTGCGGCAATCCAGGGACACTTACAAGCCCTCTTCAGGACCATACTAGGAACCAGCAATTCACCAGACATCATCATGGAAAGGGCGCACAGGGCGCTAAGAGCTAAGCCACCTGCAAAAGCTCCCCCAAGGGACATAATAGTAAAATTCTTAAATTATCTGGACAAGGAAGAAATATTAAAGCACGCCAGAATTAAACTACAGATAACACATGCAGGATTTCCCATCCAAATTTTCACAGACCTTAGCCCTACCACGTTGCAAAAGAGAAGGGAGCTACAATATATAACTACAGTCCTCAGGTCACAGAAGATAGCTTACAGATGGGGGTTCCCTGTGAGTATAACAGCGACACGAGGAGACAAAACTGCCACATTTCGGGGTCCAGATGACCTAAGCACTTTTTGTGAAACCCTGCAAATACAGATCACTCAACCCACAGAACCCCTCACCCAGACAAGAACTAGGCCTACTATAAGTAAGGGGACAGAAGACCAAATTTCAAATCCTATGAGGCTGAGAGAACAAGATTTGCAAGACAACAATAAATAAAAACTAAGAAGCAGACCACCAGCAGCGATAGATGAAGGAGCAGGCGAGATCAAGTACACTACCCCCAGGGCAGATGAGTATATTTTTCTGTGTTTTCATTAAGAACGGGCCATCATACAACTTATGTCCAAAAAGCTTGACAACTCTGTATTTATAGCTGCTAAAGAGAGATCAAGCAGAAACACACATAACGGGCATTGGGACAGTAACTTTTTCTCCCGCGAGGGGCCTTCAAAGACTTAACATATCGAAGATTGACATATCCCCAACGTCCTCTGTGCAAGGACTAGATGCAGCTGTGCCCTAACAGTGTACACTGGCTCCTGTAATGCGAGCATAGTAAAGTTAATATGTTTCGAAAACCCGTTGTTTAACCAGTGCTTAAAACCACTAATGTTATTTATGTTTGACAGTTCAAAGGTTGCTGTCCCGGGGGTGAAAGGACCCTTCCCTCTGGTACAGTTCTAGATTAGTCTAAACATTTGTACAAATAATTTATAGTTAAACCGTGTACAAGAATATTGTTTGTTAATCCTTTTACCCTTTCATCTCTCCCTTTCTTTCGCTTCCTCTCACCTACCCTCACATCTTTCCCTTATTGCTCGCAACTGCATAGGATATAAAATTATTGTGCTATTGTGATTGTTGACCTATATTGTTTTCTCTCCTTACCCCACCCCCTCTGACTCCCTCTTCATACGAAGCGAGCTAGAAGAGTCGCAACCCACAACTGCGAAAACAGCGGACTCCGGTGACCTAAACGGCTTATAGTGGTAACGTACATTGCACTCACGCATTCATTCCACAGATCTTAAGCTAAACATGAACAAACAGGCAGACACCCACACAGTGAACATTATTACTATCAATGTAAAAGGCTTCAATATTCCCCAAAAGAGGTCAATGATCCTAAACGATCTTTATAAACAAAAGGGGGAAATCATTCTCCTACAGGAGACACATTACAAAAAAGGAAAGGAGCCAAAATGGAACCATCACAAATATACTTCAGCATACTTCTCATCCAGTCAGTCAGGAAAAGGCGGAACAGGCATACTGATTAGGCACGACATACCCTTACAGATACTGAACATCGAAAAAGATACAGAAGGGAGATACCTGATATTAACGGGGTTCCTACACAATAGACCGATCACACTAGCGAACGCATACTTCCCTAATACACAACAATTAGCATTTATGCGTAAGCTATCAACGACTTTGCTAGACAACACCAAAGGTATAGTGATAATGGGAGGAGACTTTAATGTACCGCTCAACCCTGAGGTAGACACATCGGAAGGGGTCTCTAGCATAGCAAACAAAGTCATAAGGAGTATAAATAGTCAATTACAATCCCTAAACTTACACGATACTTGGCGCACCATCCACCCAACTGTCAGGGACTACACGTTTTTCTCCCACCCACACAAAGTATACTCCCGTATCGATTATATCCTAACAAATTCAATAGGTTTAGCTCTAGTAGACAGTATATCTATCCTACCTATCACATGGTCGGACCACCCACCTGTCAAGTGTCAAATATCCTGGCCAGAGAGCCCAATCACTCCATACATGTGGAAATTAGATGACAGCTTATTAGAACATCCACTAATAAAACCAAAGCTGGAGAGAGCCTTAGCTGAATACTTCCAATTAAACACTTTACCAGATATCGCCTGGACACACATATGGGAGGCCCACAAATGTGTCCTAAGAGGCGAGCTACTGAAACACAAAGCAAATATAATAAAACAAAATAGATGCAAATATGAATCCCTACTAAAAACGCTGCAACAATTAGAAAGAGATCACAAAAAAGACCCAAAATGCGCAAACACCCTAGGACGCCTCACACAAACAAGAAAGGAACTAAATGATTTTCTCCAGCAGGAACAGCAAAAACGGGCTCTGCTTTTACAGCAGAAATACTATGATCAAGGCAACAAAGCGGGCAGACTGCTAGCCAGAGCACTAAAACGCAAACAGCTCAAGACACACATACATCACCTCAAAAACAGATCAGGCTTAATTAAAAGCGATAGCATATCCATAGCAGAAGAATTCCGCACATATTATTCGGCATTATACAATATATCAGCAGACAACAGTGACAAAGACAGAACAGAAAGCAAACAAAAGGCCATAGAGCAATACCTAGAAAAAGTCACACTGCCCAAACTAAACGAGGAACAAACATGACACTTAGACTCACCAATCACCACGATTGAGATATTGACCGCGATAAAATCACTACCCTCAGGGAAAAGCCCAGGCCCCGATGGCTTTAGTACTAAATATTACAAAAAATTTGCCCAAATTTTAGCTCCCAAAATGGAAAAAATGTTCACCTCACTGGAGGCTTCCCTAGAGAGATGCTGGAAGCATACATCACTGTCCTCCCCAAACCAGGCAGATCCCCAGATAGGCCTGAACACTTTAGGCCGATATCCCTCCTGAACGTGGACATCAAGATATTTGCCAGAGTTATGGCGGATAGACTGAATGTCGTACTCCCATCTTTAATAACACCAGATCAGGTAGGATTCATTCCTGGGAGGGAGGCTAGGGACAACACTCTGAAAGTTATGCAGTTAATGACACTGGCTCGAAACACCCAACAGGAGATGGCCTTGGTTTCGACTGATGCCGAAAAGGCCTTCGACAGGGTGGACTGGGATTTTCTCAGGGCCACCTTGCGAGGCTTGAACATAGGAGATAGCTTCATTAGAAAAGTTTTCTCCCTATACACAGACCCCACAGCCAAAGTAAAAATTAACACAATCTTATCAGATTCTTTTCACATTAAAAACAGCACAGGGCAGGGCTGCCCCCTGTCGCCCATTTTGTTTGTGCTATCCATAGAAGTCCTAGCATGTAAAATTAGAGCAGACCCCAAAATAAAAGGCATCCAGACCCAATCAAGTGAATATAAGCTTGCGATGTAGGCTGATGACATATTGCTTACACTCACTGACCTCGAAACATCTATCCCAACACTTCTAGACACAATACAAGAATACGGAGGTGTATCAAATTTTATTCTCAACCTCTCTAAATCAGAGTTACTCAACATAACAGCCACAACACAAACTTTAAACAAAATCAAAAGCAACAGCCCCCTTCGGATCCAACAAACACAGATGAAATATTTAGGTATATACCTGACCAAAGATCCCGCAAATCTATTTACAGCAAACTACAAAGCATTGCATAAAAATATAATAAGTGATTTGTCAGGATGGAAAAATAAGATATTATCATGGATAGGGCGCATACATGTGATAAAAATGAATGTCCTCCCCCGCGTGTTATACACCCTACAGACACTCCCCATAGCATTACCCAAAAGTCAGCTACAAAGCCAGATTGACAAATTTATATGGAATGGGATACACCCTAGAGTGTCGAGAAAAACTCTTTACCTGCCCAGGGAAAGAGGTGGCCTGGGACTTCCCGACATACAGACATACAGACTGGCAGCTTTGTTACAGAGAATCATAGACTGGAGCCACAATTCCGACAATAAGCAGTGGGTACAGGTAGACAGAGAGGTACTGAAGCTGGGAAATGTGGGATGCATGGCCTGGCTAGGCCCAGCAGAAAGGCCAGATATCATACAGGACTTCCCTCTACTGAAAGAACTCTTCGCCCAATGGGATAAGCTAGTTAACACAAGCACTCATGTCACATCAAGGCCCTCACCCCTAACTCCGATTGAATATAACTCAGACTTACCCTTCATACCACATATTAAAATAGAGAAGCCAGACAAAATACAGTTGAAGGACTGCACACTAAAGAGCATAGCACCAGGAGGAAAGTTAATATCACAGCGAGACTGGATAAACAAATTCGGTGACAATCCAATGAACTGGTACACTCGAGCTCAGACCACTCACTTCTTAACCACGCTCAAGCAACAAAAAGACATGGTGCGCCAGCTAACATTATTTGAAACACTATGCACAATGACAAACTACCCAAGGCATACTCTATCATCCTTATACAAGATCCTTGCATCTGACTCATCAGACACTCTCCCCACATACTGTCACAAATTGGCCAAAGAACTAGGCTTAAATATCACCCACAAAGAATGGTTAGGGATATTCAATAATCACAAAAAAGCATCAGTGTCAGCGAAAATACAAGAAATTAACTACAAGCTCTTATCAAGGTGGTACCTCACTCCACAGCGACTTAAAAAAATCTATAAACATAGCAATGACTTATGCTGGAGGGGATGCGGCGCACAAGCAGATATGCTACATATTTGGTGGGGCTGCGACAGAGTTAGACCGTACTGGGAGGCAGTGGTTGCACAAATCAATAAAATACTAGAGACTGAAATACAAATGACACCGGGGCTATTACTGTTCCACAAACTCCCAAACACTAGGGACGACACAAAACAATCACTTCTTTTCATAATGCTAAACAGCGCCAAAATCCTGATACCCAAAAAGTGGAAATCACCCGAAGTTCCCAATATTGAGGCCTGGAAGACACAAGTCGAGAACCTACTTGTTCTGGAGAGATATCACTTCCTCAAGTCAAACAATCTAGACAAACATGAGTACATGATGATGAGGTGGAATGCAGGCAAAAATAAATAAATACATAAAATAAAAAACTTCTTGATTGAATAATCTAAAACTAACACCTCACTTTACCTCTTCCTATTACTAACAAAGGCAAAGAGAATGACTGGGGGTGGAGGGAAGGGAGGAGCTATATATACAGCTCTGCTGTGGTGCTCTTTGCCACTTCCTGTTAGCAGGAGGTTAATATCCCACAAGTAAGGATGAAATCAGTGGACTCGTCGTAACTTGTAGAAGAAAAAAACATAATTTATGTAAGAACTTACCTGATAAATTCATTTCTTTCATATTAGCAAGAGTCCATGAGCTAGTGACGTATGGGATATACATTCCTACCAGGAGGGGCAAAGTTTCCCAAACCTCAAAATGCCTATAAATACACCCCTCACCACACCCACAAATCAGTTTAATGAATAGCCAAGAAGTGGGGTGATAAAAAAAAGTGCGAAAGCATATAAAATAAGGAATTGGAATAGTTGTGCTTTATACAAAAAAATCATAACCACCAAAAAGGGTGGGCCTCATGGACTCTTGCTAATATGAAAGAAATGAATTTATCAGGTAAGTTCTTACATAAATTATGTTTTCTTTCATGTAATTAGCAAGAGTCCATGAGCTAGTGACGTATGGGATAATGACTACCCAAGATGTGGATCTTTCCACGCAAGAGTCACTAGAGAGGGAGGGATAAAATAAAGACAGCCAATTCCTGCTGAAAATAATCCACACCCAAAATAAAGTTTAATGAAAACATAAGCAGAAGATTCAAACTGAAACCGCTGCCTGAAGTACTTTTCTACCAAAAACTGCTTCAGAAGAAGAAAACACATCAAAATGGTAGAATTTAGTAAAAGTATGCAAAGAGGACCAAGTTGCTGCTTTGCAAATCTGATCAACCGAAGCCTCATTCCTAAACGCCCAGGAAGTAGAAACTGACCTAGTAGAATGAGCTGTAATCCTTTGAGGCGGAGTTTTACCCGACTCGACATAAGCATGGTGAATTAAGGATTTCAACCAAGATGCCAAAGAAATGGCAGAAGCTTTCTGACCTTTTCTAGAACCGGAAAAGATGACAAATAGACTAGAAGTCTTTCGGAAAGACTTAGTAGCCTCAACATAATATTTCAAAGCTCTAACAACATCCAAAGAATGCAACGATTTCTCCTTAGAATTCTTAGGATTAGGACATAATGAAGGAACCACAATTTCTCTACTAATGTTGTTGGAATTCACAACCTTAGGTAAAAATTCAAAAGAAGTTCGCAACACCGCCTTATCCTGATGAAAAATCAGAAAAGGAGACTCACAAGAAAGAGCAGATAATTCAGAGACTCTTCTGGCAGAAGAGATGGCCAAAAGGAACAAAACTTTCCAAGAAAGTAATTTAATGTCCAATGAATGCATGGGTTCAAAAGGAGGAGCTTGAAGAGCCCTCAGAACCAAATTCAAACTCCAAGGAGGAGAAATAGACTTAATGACAGGTTTTATACGAACCAAAGCTTGTACAAAACAATGAATATCAGGAAGATTAGCAATCTTTCTGTGAAAAAGAACAGAAAGAGCAGAGATTTGTCCTTTCAAGGAACTTGTGGACAAACCTTTATCTAAACCATCCTGAAGAAACTGTAAAATTCTCGGAATTCTAAAAGAATGCCAGGAAAAATGATGAGAAAGACACCAAGAAATATAAGTCTTCCAGACTCTATAATATATCTCTCTAGATACAGATTTACGAGCCTGTAACATAGTATTAATCACAGAGTCAGAGAAACCTCTTTGACCAAGAATCAAGCGTTCAATCTCCATACCTTTAAATTTAAGGATTTGAGATCCTGATGGAAGAAAGGACCTTGCGACAGAAGGTCTGGTCTTAACGGAAGAGTCCACGGCTGGCAAGAGGCCATCCGGACAAGATCCGCATACCAAAACCTGTGAGGCCATGCTGGAGCTACCAGCAGAACAAACGAGCATTCCTTCAGAATCTTGGAGATTACTCTTGGAAGAAGAACTAGAGGCGGAAAGATATAGGCAGGATGATACTTCCAAGGAAGTGATAATGCATCCACTGCCTCCGCCTGAGGATCCCGGGATCTGGACAGATACCTGGGAAGTTTCTTGTTTAGATGAGAAGCCATCAGATCTATTTCTGGGAGTTCCCACATTTGAACAATCTGAAGAAATACCTCTGGGTGAAGAGACCATTCGCCCGGATGCAACGTTTGCCGACTGAGATAATCCGCTTCCCAATTGTCTATACCTGGGATATGAACCGCAGAGATTAGACAGGAGCTGGATTCCGCCCAAACCAGAATTCGAGATACTTCTTTCATAGCCAGAGGACTGTGAGTCCCTCCTTGATGATTGATGTATGCCACAGTTGTGACATTGTCTGTCTGAAAACAAATGAACGACTCTCTCTTCAGAAGAGGCCAAGACTGAAGAGCTCTGAAAATTGCACAGAGTTCCAAAATATTGATCGGTAATCTCACCTCCTGAGATTCCCAAACCCCTTGTGCCGTCAGAGACCCCCACACAGCTCCCCAACCTGTAAGACTTGCATCTGTTGAGATTATAGTCCAGGTCGGAAGAACAAAAGAAGCCCCCTGAATTAAACGATGGTGATCTGTTCACCACGTCAGAGAATGTCGGACAATCGGTTTTAAAGATATTAATTGAGATATCTTTGTGTAATCCCTGCACCATTGGTTCAGCATACAGAGCTGAAGAGGTCGCATGTGAAAACGAGCAAAGGGGATCGCGTCCGATGCAGCAGTCATAAGACCTAGAATTTCCATGCATAAGGCTACCGAAGGGAATGATTGTGACTGAAGGTTTCGACAAGCTGAAATCAATTTTAGACGTCTCTTGTCTGTCAAAGATAGAGTCATGGACACTGAATCTATCTGGAAACCTAAAAAGGTTACCCTTGTCTGAGGAATCAATGAACTTTTTAGTGAATTGATCCTCCAACCATGATCTTGAAGAAACAACACAAGTCGATTCGTATGAGATTCTGCTAAATGTGAAGACTGAGCAAGTACCAAGATATCGTCCAAATAAGGAAATACCACAATACCCTGTTCTCTGATTACAGACAGAAGGGCACCGAGAACCTTTGTAAAAATTCTTGGAGCTGTAGCTAGGCCAAACGGCAGAGCCACAAACTGGTAATGCTTGTCCAGGAAAGAGAATCTCAGGAACTGATAGTGAGCTGGATGAATCGGAATATGCAGATATGCATCCTGTAAATCTATTGTAGACATATAATGCCCTTACTGAACAAAAGGCAAGATAGTCCTTACAGTTACCATTTTGAATGTTGTTATCCTTACATAACGATTCAATATTTTTAGATCCAGAACTGGTCTGAAGGAATTCTCCTTCTTGGGTACAATGAAGAGATTTGAATAAAACCCCAGCCCCTGTTCCAAAACTGGAACTGGCATAATTACTCCATCCAACTCTAGATCTGAAACACATTTCAGAAATGCTTGAGCTTTCACTGGGTTTACTGGGACACGGGAAAGAAAAAATCTCTTTGCAGGAGGTCTTATCTTGAAACCAATTCTGTACCCTTCTGAAACAATATTCTGAATCCAAAGATTGTGAACAGAATTGATCCAAATTTCTTTGAAAAAACGTAATCTGCCCCCTACCAGCTGAGCTGGAATGAGGGCCGCACCTTCATGTGGACTTAGAAGCTGGCTTTGCTTTTCTAGAAGGCTTGGATTTATTCCAGACTGGAGATGGTTTCCAAACTGAAACTGCTCCTGAGGATGAAGGATCAGGCTTTTGTTCTTTGTTGAAACGAAAGGAACGAAAACGATTATTAGCCCTGTTTTTACCTTTAGATTTTTTATCCTGTGGTAAAAAAGTTCCTTTCCCACCAGTAACAGTTGAGATAATAGAATCCAACTGAGAACCAAATAATTTATTACCCTGGAAAGAAAGGGAAAGTAGAGTTGATTTAGAAGACATATCAGCATTCCAAGTTTTAAGCCATACAGCTCTTCTAGCTAAAATAGCTAGAGACATAAACCTGACATCAACTCTGATAATATAAAAAATGGCATCACAGATAAAATTATTAGCATGTTGAAGAAGAATAATAATATTATGAGAATCATGATCTGTTACTTGTTGCGCTAAAGTTTCCAACCAAAAAGTTGAAGCTGCAGCAACATCAGCCAATGATATAGCAGGTCTAAGAAGATTACCTGAACACAGATAAGCTTTTCTTAGAAAGGATTCAATTTTCCTATCTAAAGGATCCTTAAAGGAAGTACCATCTGCCGTAGGAATAGTAGTACGTTTAGCAAGGGTAGAAATAGCCCCATCAACTTTAGGGATTTTGTCCCAAAACTCTAATCTGTCGGACGGTACAGGATATAATTGCTTAAAACGTTTAGAAGGAGTAAATGAATTACCCAAATTATTCCATTCTCTGGAAATTACTTCAGAAATAGCACCAGGAACAGGAAAAACTTCTGGAATAACCACAGGAGATCTAAAGACCTTGTCTAAACGTTTAGATTTAATATCAAGAGGACCAGAATCCTCAATTTCTAATGCAATTAGGACTTCTTTAAGTAAAGAACGGATAAATTCCATTTTGAATAAATATGACGATTTATCAGCATCAACCTCTGAGACAGAATCCTCTGTATCAGAAGAATCATTAGAATCAGAATGATGATGTTCATTTAAAAATTCATCTGTATAAAGAGAAGTTTTAAAAGACTTTTTATGTTTACCAGAAGGAGGAATAACAGACATAGCCTTCTTAATGGATTCAGAAACAAAATCTCTTATGTTATCAGGAACACTCTGAACATTAGATGTTGATGGAACTGCAACAGGTAATGGTACTTTACTAAAGGAAATATTTTCTGCATTAACAAGTTTGTCATGACATTTAATACAAACAACAGCTGGAGGAACAACTACCAAAAGTTTACAGCAGATACACTTAGCTTTGGTAGTTCCAGCACCAGGCAGCGATTTTCCAGTAGTATCTTCTGACTCAGTTGCAACGTGGGACATCTTGCAATATGTAATAGAAAAAACAACATATAAAGCAAAATTGATCAAATTCCTTAAATGACAGTTTCAGGAATGGGAAAAAATGCCAGTGAACAAGCCTCTAGCAACCAGAAGCAACAAATAATGAGACTTAAATAAAGTGGAGACAAAATTGACGCCCACAATATTTGGCGCCTAAATGCTATTAGCGCCAAAAATGACGCCACATCCGGAACGCCGACATTTTTGGCGCGAAAAACGTCAAAAATGACACAACTTCCGGCGACACGTATGACGCCGGAAATAGAAAAAAAATTTTGCGCCAAGAAAGTCAGCGCCAAGAATGACGCAATAAAATGAAGCATTTTCAGCCCCCGTGAGCCTAACAGCCCACAGGGAAAAAGTCAAATTTTAAGGTAAGATAAAAATGATATATTCAAATGCATTATCCCAAATATGAAACTGACTGTCTGAAATAAGGAAATGTTGAACATCCTGAGTCAAGGCAAATAAATGTTTGAATACATATATTTAGAACTTTATAAAAAAGTGCCCAACCATAGCTTTAGAGTGTCACAGAAAATAAGACTTACTTACCCCAGGACACTCATCTACATGCTGTAGAAAGCCAAACCAGTACTGAAACGAGAATCAGCAGAGGTGATGGTATATATAAGAGTATATCGTCGATCTGAAAAGGGAGGTAAGAGATGAATCTCTACGACCGATAACAGAGAACCCATGAAATAGACCCCGTAGAAGGAGATCATTGAATTCAAACAGGCAATACTCTCCTCACATCCCTCTGACATTCACTGCACGCTGAGAGGAAAACCGGGCTCCAACCTGCTGCGGAGCGCATATCAACGTAGAATCTAGCACAAACTTACTTCACCACCTCCATAGGAGGCAAAGTTTGTAAAAACTGATTTGTGGGTGTGGTGAGGGGTGTATTTATAGGCATTTTGAGGTTTGGGAAACTTTGCCCCTCCTGGTAGGAATGTATATCCCATACGTCACTAGCTCATGGACTCTTGCTAATTACATGAAAGAAACATACTTACCAAAAGACACTCATCCACATATAGCAGTAGGCCAAACCAGTACTGAAACAGTTATCAGTAGAGGTAATGGTAAATTGAGAGTATATAGTCGATCTGAAAAGGGAGGTAGGAGATGAATCTCTACGATCTATAACAGAGAACCAATGAAATAGACCCCCATTACGGAAATCATCGTATTCAATAAGTGATACTCCCTTCACGTCCCACTGACATTCGCTGTACTCTGAGAGGAATCGGGCTTCAACAATGCTGAGAAGCACATATCAATGTAGAAATCTTAGCACAAACTTACTTCACCACCTCCATAGGAGGCAAAGCTTGTAAAACTGAATTGTGGGTCTGGTGAGGGGTGTATTTATAGGCATTTTGAGGTTTGGGAAACTTTGCCCCTCCTGGTAGGATTGCATATCCCATACGTCACTAGCTCATGGACTCTTGCCAATTACATGAAAGAAATAGCCCTCCTTCTTGGGAACTATAAATAGATTTGAATAGAATCCTAGACCCTGTTCCTCTACAGCAGCGGATCCCAACCTGGCTAACGCGCAGGACCGGTTGGGGGTACTTGAATCTATTATTTCGTAGTGGCGGAATTTGCCCGTCTTAACCAAAAAAATAAGGTCAAGCAGCTGGACAGGAAGATAATAGGGAAGTGTCTGCTAGATCTTGTTGCTCGATAAGTCTGGTCTGCTCTGTGTACACAGATCAATTTCAGTCTGCTAAGTTGGATAACTTTTCTGCAACACAAGCGGACATCTTCACCTACTGGCTATTTTAATTAGTGCACTGCATTTCAATAGCAGTCACATGACTGAAAAAAAGGTTGTTATTCTGAAACGGCGCAAATTGAATCGGCGTAAACCGAGGGCCACCTGTATATGTGTATATATATATATATATATATATATATATATATATATATATATATATATATATATATATATATATATATAAAAGCAATATTGTATATATAAAAAATAGACTGGCTCCAAAGCTTTCATTACTGTCTTTTCAAATAAATATAGCAAGAGAATGAAGAAAAATTGATAACAGGAATAAATTAGAAAGTTGCTTAAAATTGCATGCTCTCTGAATCATGAAAGAAAAAATTTGGGTTCAGTATCCCTTTAAGGCCAGAAGTGGCAGGCCAAGTAAAATATCGGAGAAGCAAAGGATGGTGAGAACGGTCAAAACAGGCCACAGACCACCTCCAAAGACCTACAACATTATCTTGCTGCAGATGGTGTCACTATGCATCGTTCAACAATTCAACGCACTTTGCACAAGGAAAGCTGTATGGGAGAGTGATGCAGAAGAAGCCTTTTCTGCACACACACACACCACAAACAGATTCGCTTGAGGTATGCAAACACACATTTGGACAAGCCAGATTCATTTTGCAAGAAGGTGTTGTGGACTGATGAAACAAACATTGAGTTATTTGGTCATAACAAGGGGCGTTATGCATGGCGGCAAAAGAACACGGCGTTCCAAGACAAACACTTGCTACCTACAGTAAACTTTGGTGGATGTTCCATCATGCTGTGGGGCTGTGTGGCCAGTGCCGGTACTGGGAATCTTGTTAAAGTTGGATTCCACTCAATATCAGCAGATACTTGAGAATAATGTTGAGGAATAAGTCACAAAGTTGAAGTTACGCTCTGGCTGGATAATTCAACAACGACCCAAAACACTGCTCAAAATCTATTCTGGCATTTATGCAGAGGAATAAGTACAAGGCTCTGGAATGGCCATCCCAGTCTCCAGACCTGTATCATTGAAAATCCGTGAGGTAATTTGAAGCGGGCTGTCCATGCTCGGCAACCATCAAACCGAATTGAACTGGAGATGTTTTGCAAGGAGGAATGGTCCAAAATACCTTCATCCAGAATCCAGACAGTCATTACAGGCTATATACAGGAAGCGTCTAGAGGCTTTTATTTTCTGCTAAAGGAGGCTCTACTAAATATTGATGCGATATTTCTGTTGGAGTGCCCAAATTTATGCACCTGTCTAATTTCGTATTTATGCATATTGCACATTTTCTGTTAGTCCAATAAACCTCATTTCACTACTAAAATATTACTGTGTCCTTCAGTTATTTGATAGATCAAAATTAAATTGCTGATCCAAACACCCAATTATTTATAAATGAAAATCATGGAAATTGTCAGGGGTGCCTAAACTTTGCATACAACTGTGTGTATGTGTATGTATATATATATATATATATATATATATATATATATATATATATATATATATATATATATATATATATATATATATATATATATATATATATCACTTCTACTAGAAATCTCCTATATTGCACTTGTCTAGCAACACTCCCATCTCTATCAGGCTCACTCTCAGTATTCATAGCTAAATGCCCTATTACAGTTCCTAGATCCCGTCTGATAATTTCAGACTTATATGTGTCTGATACCATTTAAAAAAAAAACCCTGACATTTATCAATAAGTCCTCTTTTTTTATTGTCCCCAGCAAGTACCACTTATGACTTGTATGGACTTGGCCCTATCTACAGTATGTCGATACTTCTGTTATGTTTTGTGTATCTTTCATTGAACTCCCAATATGACTGAAGAACATTCTGTCTCATGCAATTATTAAAAATAATATAATAATGTCCTGCTTTGTTCCCAGTAGAACTGAAAAAATATCATGTTATAAATACTGAACATCTCTATTTAAGACATTCTCCAATAATCTTGGATAGACATACTTTTTTATGCCAATCACATTTTAAATTTACAATGAAAGAATACATTCCCATCTGCAATAAGGATATATATATATATATATATATATATATATATATATATATATATATATGAGACATCTTTTTTGAGGGATGGGTGGGGTTAATAAAGAGAGGGAATACTCATAAATAAAAATCCTAATCAAGGGGTACGGGAGAAAAAAAAAAAAAAAAAGGTTGGGAACCGCTGCTCTAGAGGAACTGGAGCAATCACTCCCAGGGATGATAGGCCCTTTACACAGTTTAAGAAGGCCTCTCTCTTTATCTGGTTCGCAGATAACCTTGACAGGTGGAACCTGCCCCTGGGAGGACAAGATTTGAATCCTATTCTGTAACCGTGGGATTCTATATCTATGGCCCAAGGATCTGGAACATCACGTATCCAAGCCTGCTGAAATAAAGAAAGCCTGCCCCCCCACTTGATCCACTACAGGATCGGGGGTGGCCCCTTCATGTTGATATAGAATTAACAGAAGGCTTCTTAGCTTGCTTCCCCCTATTCCAAGGGGACTTGGATTGATCAGATTTGGAAGAGGAAGACTTCTGTCCCTTAAAGTTACGAAAGGAACAACAATTGGAATTCTGGTGATCCTTAGGTCTATTCTTTTCATCCTGAGGTAGGAAAGAACCCTTTCCACCTGTAATGTCAGAAATAATTTCTGCCAGACCTGATCCAAACAAGGTTTTACCCTTATAAGGCAGAGATAAAAGCTTGGACTTGGATGTAACATCTGCAGACCAAGATTTTAACCAGAGAGCTCTGCGAGCTAAAACAGTAAAACCAGAAATCTAAGCGCCCAACCTAAGAACTTGCATGTTGGCATCACAAATAAAGATACTGGCTAGCTAGAGAGCCTTGATCCTGTCTTAGATCTCCTCTATAGGAGTCTCTTCTAGGATAAGATTAGATAAATCATTGCACCAATAAGATGCTGCCCCCCCCCCCACATCTGTAGCAATACTAGCAACAGGTTGCCACTGTAATCTCTGATGAATGTACATCTTCAAAAAAGCCTCAAGCTTCTTATCCATGGGATCCTTGAAAGAACAACTATCCTCAATAGAAATATTATTTCTCTTGGCAAGAGTAGAGATAGCTCCCTTTACCTTGGGCACCGTGCGCCACGAATCACGAATAGCATTAGCAACAGGAAACCTCTTTTTAAAAACAGGGGACGGGGAAACAGAAACCCCTGATTTATCCCATTCCCAAGTTATATCTGCCATACAGTCTGGAACTGGAAATACTTCCACAGATGAGGGTACATCATATACCCTATTAAGCTTACTAGACCTCTTTAGATTCTCTTCTTCTTCCAAAGTAGAAAGAACCTCCTTCAAAAGAATTTGAACGTGTTCTAACTTAAATCTGAAATTAATCTCCTCTGAACCTGCAGAATTGGTCACTATAGTATCAGAATCTGACAATTCCCCCTCAGAAGCCACTGAAGAATCATCCTCATCAGATAATTGAGACAAACAGACTAACGCAGCCTTAGCGGAGTCAGCCTTACTAACATTAATATGTTTAGATTTCCTCTTACGCTTACCAGAAACCTTTGGTAAAAGCTGCAGAAACTGCAGAAGTAATCTCCCCAGGTTAAAAAAAAAACACCCCCAGGAGGTTGAGGAACCACAGGGCACTGCATGTGAAGTATTAGCGGAAAGCTGAGGCATAGCTAGGATAACACTATCCTGAGAGACAGGAGGCTCAGAGAGAGACATCTTATCTTTAAACTTTAAAGTTTTATTTAGACATAAAGAGAAAAACTGTACAGGAGGAATTATCTTAGCCTCCAAACACAATAAGCATTTTTCAAATGAATCAACTTCAGAATTAGTGTCCTTAATTGGGTATCAGTTCGTAACAATTAACAAAAAAATTTAAATGCCCAAATAAGTTTATATGAAGGAATAAAACATAAATAAGCACCTAAAACCCTCAGCTCTGCTGAGGTCTTACCCCTCTAGAAGTTGCTATCCCACTAGCACAGAAAACTGGACACACCCGGTAGCAAAATACACCTCCTTGTTACCGGAACAGCCCAAATCCACTTGCCACTGTAGATAGAGGAAACTGCAACCTCTACACTCGCCGTGGCAAACTCGGATCTGAAAAGAGAAGCTGAAAACCGGAAGTGCAGAGGAGTGGTCACGTGACAACAATTAAACTTTTTTTTTTTTTAATTGCGCCAAACGGCGCAAAAACCAACGGCAGCACAGCAAAAGTGATTGGGCCAATAAGCTGAGCTGAAAAAGTGACAAGTAATACAAACACCTATCAAACACTTTATACACTCGATCTCTGAGCCCCAATAAAAAAAAGGAAATTTATGCATACATAAAATTATTTCTTCTACGATATGACGAGTCCACGGATTTCATCCTTACTTGTGGGATTTATCCTCCTGCTAAAAGGAAGTGGCAAAGAGCACCACAGTAGAGCTGTATATATAGCTCCTCCCTTCCCTCCACCTTCAGTCATTTGACCGAAGTTAGGAAGAGAAAGGAAAAGCCAAAAGGTGCAGAGGTGACAAGTTTATAAAAAAGAAAATAACATAATCTAAACCTGTCTTAGAAATGACAGGGTGGGCCGTGGACTCGTCATATCGTAGAAGAAATACATTTATCAGGTAAGCATAAATTTCCTTTTCTTCTACAAGATATGACGAGTCCACGGATTTCCTCCTTACTTGTGGGATACAATACCAAAGCTACAGGACACGGATGAAAGGGAGGGACAAGACAGGAACCTAAACGGAAGGCACCACTGCTTGAAGAACCTTTCTCCCAAAACCAGCCTCAGAAGAAGCAAAAGTATCAAATTTGGAAAAAGAATGAAGAGACTACCAAGTCGCAGCCTAGCAAATCGGTTCAACAGAAGCATCGTTTTTAAATGCCCATGAGGAAGCCACAGCCCTAGTAGAATGAGCCGTAATTCGTTCAGGAGGCTGCTGTCCAGCAGTCTCATATGCCAGACGGATGATACTCTTCAGCCAAAAAGAAAGAGAGGTAGCCGTAGCTTTCTGACCCCTACGCTTTCCAGAAAAAACAATGAATAATGAAGATGATTGACGGAAATCCTTAGTCGCCAGCAAGTAAAACTTCAGGGCATGGACCATGTCCAGGTTATGCAACATACGCTCCTTCTTAGAAGAAGGGTTAGGACATAATGAAGGAACAACTATTTCCTGATTAATATTCTTATTAGAAACAATCTTAGGAAGGAAACCAGGTTTGGTACCTAAAACCACCTTATCAGAATGGAAGATAAGAGGAATCACATTGTAAGGCTGAAAGCTCAGAAACTCTACAAGCAGAAGAAATAGCAACCAAAAACAAAACCTTCTAAGATAACAACTTAATATCTATGGAATGCATGGGTTCAAACGGAACCCCTTGAAGAACAATAATAACTTAATTCAATCTCCAGGGTGGAGCAATCGGTCTAAACACAGGCTTAATTCTAGTTAGAGCCTGACAAAAAGACTGAACGTCTGGAACATCTGCCAAACGTTTGTATAGCAAAATTGACAAAGCAGAAATTTGTCCCTTTAAAGGGACAGTAAACATTAAAAAAAAAACTTAACTATTTAAAAATATACCTTTAATAATCCTAGATTTAAATATTTCAAACTCTTTTTAATTTTAAATTTTATAAATATTATCTTTTTTTTTTTTTAATTAGAACGTTTTTAAGACTGCCCCTCACTAAACCTGCTTCTGCCTGTCATTACCTCTTCCACTAATCTCTATTAATCGGTCGAGTCATTTGATTATTATGTAGGCGCGTGTTTTTTCTCAAAACATAGAAACTTCTGAAAAATTAGATCCGGCACAGCAGAGAATCAAAACGGACCGCAGGTGCATCAGGCATAGAAGAAAAAGCTAAAAAAATATATTTAATATTTATAATAACTATTTTTACATTTATATTATCTTTTAAATATATTTTTATTTTTATTGACCACATGCCTTCAGCGATTTTTAATTAATTCATCATTTTTTTAATAGTTTATATATCAATCATATTTATTATTCTTTATGAAAGCTAAAAAAAAAAAATGATGATAAGACCTTCCTGATTTCCTTTGACAATCTCTTCAATCATGAAACGTCTGATCACCATTTTTTTTTTAGCGTGCACAACGAATATCATAATTATGATTTATTTATGAAGCGGTAGTAAATGAAAATAGTATTGTGGTGTTTTATTGTTTTTGAAGCAAAGAACTTGTGCTCCGGGAGAATATCTTGCTGGGCTCTCTCTACCTTTACAAACTGGCAGCGATTGTCACTATTCCAGTTCCTGGGAGTTCCTCTACTGCGATTCCTACTCACCCTCTCTAATCTATCACTGTCACTAAAAGATATGCTAGGTTGAGTAGGGACCGCGGCAGAGGGAAATGGAGGGCTAGCCGGGGAAGACTAATCAATATTTTTGGAAGCGCTCTGTCATACAAATCAGAGTGGGAGGGAGGAGCTCCCACCCGTAGCTTCATATTTGAAGTCTGTTATTGAAGAATTGGTGATTTCCGGAGCAGCTCTTCCAGCATCTTTGTATTTCTCCCCAAATGGATGGTAGACCGTCAGTTCTTCTCTTTATCCCCCCTCCGTCTCTGTTCTCCTCCTGCATCACTCTTTTCCCTATGTCTCTCTCTGCGCCCCCCACCTGTCTCACTCTGCGCCCCCCACTTGTCTCACTCTGCGCCCCCCACCTGTCTCACTCGGCGCCCCCCACCTGTCTCACTCGGCGCCCCCCACCTGTCTCACTCGGCGCCCCCCACCTGTCTTTCTGCCCCCCTGTCTCTCTCTGCCCCACTGTGCAGCTTTTTAGGAGCGGAGGGATATAATCAGACAACTTCCTTCACTCAGTTTACAAAAACAGCAAAACTATAGGAACAAAAGGACAGTCACTAATAGCTCTTGTTGGGAAAGTCCCTGTGATGAATTTTAGCAACTACAAAACCCTCATCGTATCGCATCGTATTTCAGTGTCTAAAGCCAGCACATTCCCACTCTTTACATGTGGTCATTTTGTGAGTTACACTGATTGAAGTTACAGCACAGAAACAAAAAAAAAGGGGGCGTGGCTCTCTTAGTAAAGCGCGGCATCGATATAAAACATTTAGAAACAGTGAAGGAGGCGGGCTAACGTTAGTGATTGACATATCATTTTGTTAAATAAAAATAAATAAAATTATACATAAATAAAAGTTTAGTTTATTATTGCATTACATTTTAAGTATAAAAAATGGATTTTAAATATAAATATGTTAATTGATTTGATGCAAAAAAGCAATGTTTACTGACCCTTTAAGGAACTCGCAGATAACACTTTCTCCAATCCTTCTTGAAGAAAGACAGAATCCTGGGAATCCGAACCTTACTCCATGAGTAGCCCTTGGATCCACACCAAAAAAGATATTGACGCCATATCTTATGATTGATTCAGGCACGTAAGCCTGTCACTAGAAAGATCTAAGTATCAATGACCGAATCAGAGAACCCCCGCTTAGATAAAATCAAGCATTCAATCTCCAAGTAGTCAGCTGCAGTGAAATTAGATTTGGATGTTGGAAAGGACCTTGAATGAGAAGGTCCTGTCTCACTGGAATTTTCTACGGAGGAAGAGAAGACATGTCCACTAGATCTGCATACCAAGTCCTGCATGGCCACGCAGGCGCGATTAGAATTACTGAAGCTCTCTCCTGTTTGATCCAAGCAATCACCCGGGGAAGGAGATGAAACGGTGGAAACACATAAGCTAGGTTGAACGACCAAGGCATCTATCAGTTCGACCTGAGGAACCCTCAACCTGGATCCGTATCTTGGGAGCTTGGCATTCTGTCGAGAAGCCTGCTGTAAAAGATAAATAGGAGCGCCTATGGCTTAGGTACAGTTAGGGATCGCACTCTGGGTGGATAGTGTACTTAAATTATTTATTATAATATCCAAACATAAAAACAGAAATATGGAATTAAAACTTCATAAAATCATGGATTCTGTACAACCTTATAACCTAATACAGTACAAAGGATACTACTTAATTGCATCAGTTTTCCTTATTATGAGTCAATTTTACGTGAATATGTGGAGGAGTTTATTTCCTCTAAATGAACAAGGTTATTATACCAAACTATAAGCCTTCACAACAACTAGTAGATACAAGTTCACACCGTATATATCAATACAAATTCACACCATATATTCCATAGGTGCGTGACAAAGACAATAACAATCTGTAGTTCAGAATATTATAAAAAACGATGATCTAAAGCGTAATGGTGGTGGTAAAAAACGTGTAAAAAATGGTGTTTAAAAAATGAATCAATAAAAAATATAAAAAATGGATGACAATAAAAAACAAAAACTGTTTCCCAGTACTGTTCTTGTTTAGAACTGTTTTTTCTGTTTGTATTTCTGGGGTATTCCCAATTATTATATCTGTTTTGATATTCCCTGTGTGGATATTGCCTGAAAGTGTTATGTTGGGATTCAGAATAGAAATGTTCTCTATTTTGATATCTTGGAAATCTTGGCCTATCAGCTTGCCAATTTCTCTGATATGATCTATCTTGTTCATAATTATTATTGTATGAATATTGATTTCTTCTATTTTCTTGATCATTCCTTCTATTGTTGTATGAATAAAATGTTCTGCTGGGTTTAGCTTGTTTATAATCATATTTATAATCATTCCTTTGTTCTTTGTTATGTATGTGTTCTGATTCAGTTTTATTTGTGTTTTCATTGGTTATTGGATTATTATCATTAATATCCCTTTCCATTTTGTTCCATTTAGTTCTAAGAATATCTTTATTGAGATTGGATAATTTCTCAATTATTACTTTTTGTTTCTCTTTATATTCGTTACTACTTTTTTTATCTTTTAATTTTTCTTTAATTTCTAAAATGTTTTGTTCAATCTCTACCAATGTTTCTTTTCTTGATCTTTTCAGAATATCAATAAGAGTGTTAGAAGCTTTTTTTAATGTGTCTGTCCTCTCAGCTTGTAGCGTATCAGTTAATTGAAATGTACAGTTTTTACTTAGTTTTAGACCTCTTGGTATAATGTTTTTCGTTGTGTATTTGTTTAAAAAAGTAAGTTCCATTTTTTGTTTTAATTCTTTAGTCATATATGATTCTAATTTTTGCATTAAGTCTGAAATTTTATCAGATGAATTATAATTCATTGGTGGACTATTATCATCTTTCATTTCAAGGAATATTTGATCTCTAAAATCGAATATATGTATGTGTCCTGCTGTTACTACTTTGTGAAGGAGTAAAGATTTAAGGTGTAAGTGGAGTAAGTAGAGCGCTGGAAACATTGATTCCAAACACCTCACAGTGAAAAAAAGTCCTTCAGACTTATTATCGTGTTCTAAGAAAAAAAAGGGGGGGGGGGGACATGAGGGCGCTATTGAAAGCTTAAGAAATCTAGTTATAAATATTAAACACTATGTGTGTGCATATAGAAAAAAAAATTTTTGGTCGATTATTTACATTTTCTTATTTATTATCGGAGTGTTATTTTATTTAAATATTGTGTTGTACTTGTGCTGTGTAGCCTGTAGGATACAGTATGAACGATTTTTATAATTGATCAGGATGTGAATTAAGTGCACCGTGATATAGATCTATTATGCCCAAATTACCTTGATTGATGTTACTAAAAATTGCTTACTGCTGATTTCGTATGGTTTTTGTTATATATTCAATATACGTAGACTACAGTTTCTAAAATGACAATGTTATCAGATTATCTAAATGCAAATCTCAGTATACATATTTCACACAATATTTAGAAACCACTTGGAAGGAGAATATGTCTTAAATAAAAGTTATTTATTGTAGCGGTATAAATTCAGATTTGATAATATAGCATATAGTCTCGCCATAAAAAAAAGAGTATAGAAAATAAAAATTCCTAAAAATCCTAAAGTATTGTCCAGTTTATAGTCCAATATTGTTGGTCCACACTGGTGGGGGACTGGAAGGGAAAAACCAATTATCCTTAAAAAACTGTCCTGATCCAGAGTCCTATTACTGGCTGCATGGATCTGAAATCAAAAACATTATCTTGAAAAAGGCCCCGCTGCAGGGCCGAAACGCGTAGAGGTTTGTGAGGCTACACCAGTACCAGGATTCTTGGCTTTGGGGGTAAGTTTGATACCATTTAGACTTTACCCTAAAGGCCCTTTATGTGAGGTATCTTTCTGTTTTTGATTTCAGATCCATCCAGCCAGTAATAGGACTCTGGATCAGGACAGTTTTTTAAGGATAATTGGTTTTTTCCCTTCCAGTCCCCCACCAGTGTGGACCAACAATATTGGACTATAAACTGGACAATACTTTAGGATTTTTAGGAATTGTTATTAGGTTTTATATATGTTTTTATGTTTCTATGTAATAATATTGCATAAGTTAAATTGATAAGTTCAACATTGGATTTTCTATTGTTAGCAATTTATTTGAGTCAGACATCATCGTTTTATCAGTAGTCAAGTACCACTAGCATCTTTTATGCACAACATTGATCACTTTTTCTTTGCATATCACCTTGTCATTTTATTCACATTATTTTTTGACAAACCGGTTTTAGAGTTTTTGTTTTTTATTGTCATCCATTTTTTATATTTTTTATTGTGATTCATTTTTTAAACACCATTTTTTTACACGTTTTTTACCACCACCATTACGCTTTAGATCATCGTTTTTTATAATATTCTGAACTACAGATTGTTATTGTCTTTGTCACGCACCTATGGAATATATGGTGTGAATTTGTATTGATATATACGGTGTGAACTTGTATCGACTAGTTGTTGTGAAGGCTTATAGTTTGGTATAATAACCTTGTTCATTTAGAGGAAATAAACTCCTCCACATATTCACGTAAAATTGACTAATAATAAGGAAAACTGATGCAATTAAGTAGTATCCTTTGTATTAGGTTATAAGGTTGTACAGAATCCATGATTTTATGAAGTTTTAATTCCATATTTCTGTTTTTATGTTTGGATATTATAATAAATAATTTAAGTACACTATCCACCCAGAGTGCGATCCCTGACTGTACCTAAGCCATAGGGGCTCCTATTTATCTTTTACAGCTATCTTCATCAGACCAAGTCTTCTTAATAGTGTAGCCGGTACATAGTCATAGGCGCTGTTTGCCCTCCCACTGTTCTGTCGAGAAGCCATCAGATCCAATTCCAGTCTGCCCCATCGGAGAATCAGTGAGGCAAAGACCTCCGGATGGAGTTCCCACTCCCCTGGATGAAATGCCTGTCGGCTTAAAAAGTCTGCTTCCCAGTTGTCCACTCCTGGGATGTAGATTGCTGACTCCTCGTTCCTCCCTGATGATTGATGTAAGCCACAGTCGTGATGTTTTCCGACTGGAATCTGATGAATTTGGCCGAAGCCAACTGAGGCCACGCCTGAAGCGCATTGAATATTGCTCTCAATTCCAGAATATTGATTGGAAGTAGAGACTCCACCTGAGTCCATACACCCTGAGCCTTTAGAGAATCCCAGACTGCACCCCAGCCTAGAAGGCCCATGAGGGTCTGCAGAAACACGTCCCTTAGGACAGATGATGAACGCCTCTTTTTATCTGGTCTACAGACAATCATGAAAGAAAAAATCTGCCTCTTGGGAGAAAATTTTTGAATTCCAATTGATACCCGTGGGTCATGATTTCCAGTGCCCAGGGGTCCTGAACATCTCTTGCCCAAGCCTGGGTAAAGAGAGAAAGTCTGCCCCCTACTAGATCCAGTTCCGGATCGTGGGCCGCCCCTTCATGCTGTCTTGGTAGTAGCAGCAGGCTTCTTGGGTTGTTTACCCTTGTTCCAAGCCTGGTTGGGTCTCCAGACAGACTTGGCCTGAGCAAAATTCCCTTCCTGTATTGTGGAGGAAGAAGAGGGTACTCCTTTAAAGTTCTGAAAGGAATGAAAATTATTCTGTTTACCTATCAATTTAACAGTCTTATCCTGAGATAGGAGATGACCCTTACCTCCAGTAATGTCAGAAATGATTTCCTTCGAGTCAGGCCCGAATAGGGTCTTCCCCTTGACAGGAATAGCCAAAAGCTTTGACTTAGATGACACATCAGCAGACCAAGATTTTAACCATAACGCTCTAAAATGGCAAATCCAGCATTCTTAGCCGCCAACTTAGCAATTTGAAAGGTGGCATCTGTGATAAAAGAATTAACCAGCTTGAAAGCCTTAATTCTAAAATCTAAAATATCCTCTAAAGGAGTCTCAGTCTTAAAAAACTCTTCTAAGGCTTCAAACCAGAAAGCCGCCGCAGTAGTAACTGGAGCAATGCAGGCTGTCGGTTGTAAAAGGAAACCCTGATGATTAAATAACTTTTTTAGAAGACCCTCCCAATTTCTTATCCATAGGGTCTTTGAAAGCACAGCTGTCCTCAATAGGAATAGTTGTACGCTTAGCCAGGGTAGATATAGCTCCCTCCACCTTAGGGACTGTCAGCCAAGAGTCCTGGACAGTGTCAGATATGGGATACATTTTCTTAAAATTAGGAGAAGGTGCGAACGGTATGCCCGGTCTGTCCCATTCCCTTTTGATAATCTCCGAAATTCTCCTAGGAACCGGAAAAACATAATTTAAGAACTTACCTGATAAATTAATTTCTTTCATATTAGCAAGAGTCCATGAGCTAGTGACGTATGGGATATACATTCCTACCAGGAGGGGCAAAGTTTCCCAAACCTCAAAATGCCTATAAATACACCCCTCAGCACACCCACAAATCAGTTTAACGCATAGCCAAGAAGTGGGGGTGATAAGAAAAAAGTGCGAAAGCATAAAAAATAAGGAATTGGAATAATTGTGCTTTATACAAAAAAATCATAACCTCCACAAAAAGGTGGGCCTCATGGACTCTTGCTAATATGAAAGAAATGAATTTATCAGGTAAGTTCTTACATAAATTATGTTTTCTTTCATGTAATTAGCAAGAGTCCATGAGCTAGTGACGTATGGGATAATGACTACCCAAGATGTGGATCTTCCACGCAAGAGTCACTAGAGAGGGAGGGATAAAATAAAGACAGCCAATTCCGCTGAAAATAATCCACACCCAAAATAAAGTTTAAATCTTATAACGAAAAAAACTGAAATTATAAGCAGAAGAATCAAACTGAAACAGCTGCCTGAAGTACTTTTCTACCAAAAACTGCTTCAGAAGAAGAAAACACATCAAAATGGTAGAATTTAGTAAAAGTATGCAAAGACCAAGTTGCTGCTTTGCAAATCTGATCAACTGAAGCTTCATTCCTATACGCCCAGGAAGTAGAAACTGACCTAGTAGAATGAGCTGTAATCCTTTGAGGCGGAGTTTTACCCGACTCGACATAGGCATGATGAAACAAAGATTTTAACCAAGATGCCAAAGAAATGGCAGAAGCCTTCTGACCTTTCCTAGAACCGGAAAAGATAACAAATAGACTAAAAGTCTTTCGGAAATCCTTAGTAGCTTCAACATAATATTTCAAAGCTCTAACTACATCCAAAGAATGCAACGAGTTTTCCTTAGAATTCTTAGGATTAGGACACAATGAAGGAACCACAATTTCTCTACTAATGTTGTTAGAATTCACAACCTTAGGTAAAAATTTTAAAGAAGTTCGCAACACCGCCTTATCCTGATGAAAAATCAGAAAAGGAGACTCACAAGAAAGAGCAAATAATTCAGAAACTCTTCTAGCAGAAGAGATGGCCAAAAGAAACAAAACTTTCCAAGAAAGTAATTTAATGTCCAGCGAATGCATAGGATCAAACGGAGGAGCTTGAAGAGCCCCCAGAACCAAATTCAAACTCCAAGGAGGAGAGATTGACTTAACAGGTTTTATACGAGCCAAAGCTTGTACAAAACAATGAATATCAGGAAGACTAGCAATCTTTCTGTGAAAAAGAACAGAAAGAGCAGAGATTTGACCTTTCAAGGAACTTGCAGACAAACCTTATCCAAACCATCCTGAAGAAAACTGTAAAATTCTAGGAATTCTAAAAGAATGCCAAGAAAAATGATGAGAAAAACACTAAGAAATGAAAATCTTCCAGACTCGATAATATATCTTCCTAGATACAGTTTTACGAGCCTGTAACATAGTATTAATCACAGAGTCAGAGAAACCTCTATGATTGAGAATCTAGCACAAACTTACTTCACCACCTCCACAGGAGGCAAAGTTTGTAAAAACTGATTTGTGGGTGTGGTGAGGGCTGTATTTATAGGCATTTTGAGGTTTGGGAAACTTTGCCCCTCCTGGTAGGAATGTATATCCCATACGTCACTAGCTCATGGACTCTTGCTAATTACATGAAAGAAAACATCAGTGTAAGCAGGTACCTCTAAATATTTGTCTATTTTACAGAATTTCTCTGGTGGTACCACAATAGGATTACAGTCATCCAGAGTCGCTAAAACCTCCCGAAGTAACAGGCGGAGGTGTTCCAGCTTAAATTTAAAGGACAGGACGTCCAAGTCTGTCTGAGGTAACACACTTCCCGATTCCGAAAGTTCTCCCTCAGACAAAAGTTCCCTGACCCCTAATTCAGATCCCTGTGAGGGTACATCGGAAATAGCCAATAAAGCATCAGAGGACTCAGCATTCACATTGATTCCTGTCCTACTGCTTTTACCCTGTAACATTGATAACTTAGATAATACCTCTGTAAGGGTAGTTGACATAACTGCAGCCATATCCTGCAGAGTAAATGAATTAGACACGGTTGAGGAACCTGGCAACGCTTGGGTGGGCGTTAGAGGTTGTGACACTTGGGGAGAATTTGGCGGCATATCCCGATTCTCCTCAGACTGCGAATCATCCTTAGGCACACTTTCTTTACATAAAATATGCTTTTTATATTGTAAGGCCCTTTCAGTACAAGAGTTACACAAAGTAAGAGGGGGTTCCACAATGGCATCTAAACACATAGAACAAGGAGTCTCCTCAAGTTCAGACATGTTAAACAGACTAGCAATAGCAACAATAGTCGTCTTAACTTATTTAATGACAAAAAAAATTCAGAAAAAAAAAAAATGTACTGCGCCTTTAAATAATGAAAATGCAACAATTTTTCTGTATCTACTCAAAACGATTTTGCAGCAATAAAAAATATAAGATGCTCAAATTTGCTAATGAATATTGCACAAACTGTTAGAAAATGCAAAATCACATTTTATATCATCTTTATGTGAACTGACCAAGTATTTAAACAATATCATCCCCTGCACCTACCTGCCCCCAGGGTACTCAAGTCTGCAACGACCACGATCCGGTGCTTGAAAAATTAACTTGGGCCCCACCGGAGCTAGAGCCTTGCTTCCTTTGAAGAGAAACTGCGTGTCTGAGAGCGTGAAATAGGCCCCACCCACCATGGGCATCGCATCAGCTTTCCCCACAACCGCATGGGGATAAAATTCAGTTAAGCCAAGTGGACCCCTAACGTATAGTAAAAAACAAGTACATACGCAGCCATCTTTCAAGGCCAATTATCCCATAATAGGACAGTCTCTCAACTGCATCTCCCAGTGTCTAGCCCATATTGACTCACCAATAACATAGTGTGCAATATAAAAAAACTGTAATTCCAGTACCCCCAATAAAGCATATAGGTCTACTGTTTACCCCTTCCCCGGTAGGGAATAATGTCAGCCTGTTCAGATATAACAAGTCTCCCCAGAATAAAGGACTGAAGATACCTCAATGCTGCTTGCAGCATGACACCATTCTCCACACTGAAGATTTTTCTTGTACTACCTTCAGAAGCTCTGTGGGAATCTAAATGGATCTTAGATAACGTTTGCTAAGATCATCAACATCAGGGCAGAAGAATTAATGTCTCCATTCCTCTTGGGAATCCAGACTGCTGATTTCTCCCTGAGGAAAATAGTACTCACTGGCACTATTTTAAAACGAAAAAACTTCTTGATTGAAGAATCTAAACACACCTCACTTTACCTCTTCCTATTACTAACAGAGGCAAAGAGAATGCCTGGGGGTGGAGGGAAGGGAGGAGCTATATATACAGCTCTGCTGTGGTGCTCTTTGCCACTTCCTGTTAGCAGGAGGATAAATCCCACTGAAATCTGTGGACTTGTATCTTGTAGAAGAAAATGATGCCTCTTTTCACATAAAAGCAGTGCCCCAAAAATAGATTCAAATACTTTCCACAAGGATTTAACGTCTATAGTGCTGGTACCTTAAAACCTAGAAGGGAAAGCACTTACCTGTTGATTCTGCTCTATCAGGCAGGAGCTGTTTTCTGAGGTGTGGCAGCTTCAACATTTCTTCAAGAAAATAGAGAGATGCACTCACTGAGACAGAACAATAGCTAGAAAAACTTTTGTGCACAAGGCCAGTGCCACTCAGGGTGCAGTCTCTTTTTGCACACTATGCCTTTTCACAGAGAAAAATATCCTGTAACATATCAGTCTGATCCTGCCCAATGACAGTCCAGCACCGAAATACCAGGCAATTCTTCTCTGAACAAGACAAACCCCAGACGTACGTTTCAGCCTCTCTTGGGACTCGTCAGTGAGGTGCAGTTGCATATCTCTAGGGCATGTGTGCAAGGAGTCCATGTCTGGTTTCCCCCTTTTACTCTTAGGGAGACCTAAGAGTAATTTACATAAAAACAATCGTCTGGGGTTGTTGTTTCTCTTGTTCAGAGAAGAATTTTCAGTGGCACTGAAAATGAACAGGCACAGAAGTTTTTCTAGCTTTTGTTCTCAGCTGAGTGCATCTCTCTCTTTTTTATATTTATGCAAATTGCTCTTGGGTCTCCCTAAGAGTAAAAGGGGAAACCAGACGTGGACTCCTTGCACACATGCCCTTAGAGAGATGCGACTGCACCTCACTGGCCGAAACGATCGTCTGGGGTTGTTGTTTCTCTTGTTCAGAGAAGAATTGTCTGGTATTTCGGTGCTGGACTGTCATTGGGCAGGATATCCAACACGAGTAAAATGAGGTGCACTCGCAAACAGTGTTGATGAGTTGAAATATTTATTGCAGAATAAAAACTTATTCATCCCAAATGGGATACAAAACTTTGGATCTCCAGTGGCAATGTCCAAAAACGCTTAGATGGACCATTATTGAAACTGTCAAATGTAAGGAAAGAGGAGGGGATAGAGATAAATTGCTGGCTAAGAGAGAGATATTTTGGATACACAGGCTCAGGACTAGAATACCTGAAGGACTCAACTCCAAATATGATTTAATACATTTCTGGGAGTAGCAGGTCCTGTGTACCTAATATATGATTATGGTACTTTTGAGATTCTGTGTTTAGCTTAAAATTAGAAGTGTATGCAAAAATAAAAACATAATTTATGCTTACCTGATAAATTCCTTTCTTCTGTTGTGTGATCAGTCCACGGGTCATCATTACTTCTGGGATATTATCTGCTCCCCTACAGGAAGTGCAAGAGGATTCACCCAGCAGAGTTGCTATATAGCTCCTCCCCTCTACGTCACCTCCAGTCATTCGACCAAAGACCAACGAGAAAGGAGAAGCCAAGGGTGTAGTGGTGACTGGATTATAATTTAAAAAATATTTACCTGCCTTAAAAAAACAGGGCGGGCCGTGGACTGATCACACAACAGAAGAAAGGAATTTATCAGGTAAGCATAAATTATGTTTTCTTCTGTTATGTGTGATCAGTCCACGGGTCATCATTACTTCTGGGATACCAATACCAAAGCAAAAGTACACGGATGACGGGAGGGATAGGCAGGCTCATTATACAGAAGGAACCACTGCCTGAAGAACCTTTCTCCCAAAAATAGCCTCCGAAGAAGCAAAAGTGTCAAATTTGTAAAATTTGGAAAAAGTATGAAGCGAAGACCAAGTTGCAGCCTTGCAAATCTGTTCAACAGAGGCCTCATTCTTAAAGGCCCAAGTGGAAGCCACAGCTCTAGTAGAATGAGCTGTAATTCTTTCAGGAGGCTGCTGTCCAGCAGTCTCATAGGCTAAACGAATTATGCTACGAAGCAAGAAGGAGAGAGAGGTAGCCGAAGCCTTATGACCTCTCCTCTGACCAGAGTACACGACAAACAGGGAAGACGTTTGTCGAAAATCCTTAGTTGCCTGCAAGTAGAACTTGAGGGCACGAACTACATCCAGATTGTGTAGAAGACGTTCCTTCTTTGAAGAAGGATTTGGACACAAGGATGGAACAACAATCTCTTGATTGATATTCCTGTTAGTGACTACCTTAGGTAAGAACCCAGGTTTAGTACGCAGAACTACCTTGTCTGAGTGAAAAATCAGATAAGGAGAATCACAATGTAAGGCTGATAACTCAGAGACTCTTCGAGCCGAGGAGATAGCCATTAAAAACAGAACTTTCCAAGATAACAATTTTATATCAATGGAATGAAGGGGTTCAAACGGAACACCCTGTAAAACGTTAAGAACTAAGTTTAAACTCCATGGCGGAGCAACAGTTTTAAACACAGGCTTGATCCTAGCTTAAGCCTGACAAAAGGCCTGGACGTCTGGATTTTCTGACAGACGCCTGTGTAACAAGATGGACAGAGCTGAGATCTGTCCCTTTAATGAGCTAGCCGATAAACCCTTTTCTAAACCTTCTTGTAGAAAGGACAATATCCTAGGAATCCTAACCTTACTCCAGGAGTAATCTTTGGATTCACACCAGTATAGGTATTTACGCCATATTTTATGGTAAATCTTTCTGGTAACAGGCTTCCTAGCCTGTATCAGGGTATCAATAACCGACTCAGAAAAACCACGTTTTGATAAAATCAAGCGTTCAATTTCCAAGCAGTCAGCTTCAGAGAAGTTAGATTTTGATGTTTGAATGGACCCTGTATCAGAAGGTCCTGTCTTAAATCACAGTCACTATATAAGTCTCACAGCTCTGCTGAGAGAATCTACCTCCCTTCAAAGAAGTTTGAAGACCCCTGAGTTCTGTTAGAGATGAACCGGATCATGCAGAAAATATAAGAGTAACTGACTGGAAATTTTTGATGCGTAGCAAAGAGCGCCAAAAACGGCCCCTCCCTCTCACACACAGCAGTGAGAGAGAAACGAAACTGTCATAATTAAAACAAGCAAACTGCCAAGTGGAAAAATAATGCCCAAATATTTATTCACTCAGTACCTCATTAATGCAAACGATTCTACATTCCAGCAAAAACGTTTAACATAAAAAATACCTAATAAAAGGTTTAATGTACTTTTACAGAGTAATTCCGGTGAAATACCATCCCCAGAATACTAAAGTGTAGAGCATACATACATGTTCATTATAACGGTATGGCAGGATTTTTTCATCAATTCCATTCAGAAAATAAAAACTGCTACATACCTCAATGCAGATTCAACTGCCCGCTGTCCCCTGATCTGAAGTTTTTACCTCCCTCAGATGGCCGAGAAACAGCAATATGATCTTAACTACTCCGGTTAAAATCATAAGAAAAACTCTGGTAGATTCTTCTTCAAACTCTGCCAGAGAGGTAATAACACGCTCCGGTGCTATTGTAAAATAACAAACTTTTGATTGAAGTTCTAAAAACTAAGTATAATCACCATAGTCCTCTCACACCTCCTATCTAGTCTTTGGGTGCAAGAGAATGACTGGAGGTGACGTAGAGGGGAGGAGCTATATAGCAACTCTGCTGGGTGAATCCTCTTGCACTTCCTGTAGGGGAGCAGATAATATCCCAGAAGTAATGATGACCCGTGGACTGATCACACATAACAGAAGAAATAAATTTAAACCAAGTTCAATGTTACTGCAAAATTGCACATAAACTTTAAAAACATTACTCACAGTTTTGCCCAATTTATATATTTGTCTAATTGGATTTAGGGTTTAGTATGTTTCAAATTTATTTAAGTATATTGACTTGAACTAATTAGTTTCAACATCAATACTCTAATGAAGTTTATTACATAACATGTTTAAAGTGTTGAAAAGTAGCAGTTTTGGGTTCACTGTCTCTATACTGCTTGAAATTGTTCTTTAAATTAAATTGCTTTTAATGTCCTTATATATCAGCTTAACTGTAGCATAATTACTGAATATTTGATATTGTGAGTTATGCTTATTGTATGAAGTGTATTTCATACGATTGTAACCTTGACAATAATGGGTTGATATGAGCTCCACTCTAGGTAAAGGGTTTTAAATTTTAACCAATCAGCATATTCTAATAGGTATATTAGTCTAATGGTAACCTGAAACATCAGCTACGATTACGGCTTTCTGAGCCGAAACATGTCAGCAGTCAGTTCCTAGAGTAGATTCCATATCGCTCACATTGCCACTGGAGATCCAAAGTTTTGTATCCCATTTGGGATGAAAGTTTTTATTCTGCAACAAATATTTCAACTCATCAACACTGTTTGCAAGTGCACCTCATTTTACTCTTGTTTGGTATCGTGGAACAGAGGTTTGCACAGTATTATCACAGTGGTTGTCCCTGCACAGCTATAACCCCTCTCCTCTAACCGATTAGCCAGCAGTCCCAGGTACAGTCTATCGAGAGGACAGGAACCGGAAGTGGGAGACAAACAGTGACGTCAAACGTCAACAGAGAGGAGCCGCGGAAGCGTGTAGCCGACCGGATCAGTCACATTCGGTGACAAGAGCCGGGCTGGTCAGAGTTGCTGTATGAAAGCGAGGAAAAGGTCGGTGAGTTACACAAAGGCCTCTGAGGGTTTGGCAGTGACATCTCTTTTCCACTCTGCAATTGGAGGTAAGAGGAGGAATGTTTCAAGGGCATACTGAATAGCCCCCGTTATACAGAGCCACTATTTGTTCAAGGGTATTGTTTTTCAAAGGACATAAGTGCCGACACCCCAAGATTCTCAATGTCATTGGGCAGGGTCAGACTGATATGCTACAGGATATTTTTTCTCTGTGTAGGGGCATAGTGTGCTACAAGAGTATGCACCCTGAGTGGCACTGAAAATGAACAGGCACTGAAGTTTTTCTAGCTTTTGTTCTGTCTCAGCTGAGTGCATCTCTCTCTCTTTATATTTATGCAAATTGCTCTTGGATCTCCCTAAGAGTAAAAGGGGAAACCAGACGTGGACTCCTTGCACACATGCCCTGGGACTGCACCTCACTGACGAGGCCCACAGAAGGCCGAAACGATCATCTGGGGTTGTTGTTTGTCTTGTTCAGAGAAGAATTGCCTGGTATTTCGGTGCTGGACTGTCATTGGGTAGGGCCAGACTGATATGCTACAGGATATTTTTTCTCTGTCTAGGGGCATAGTGTGCTAAAAGAGTATGCACCCTGAGTGGCACTGAAAATGAACAGGCACAGAAGTTTTTCTAGCTTGTGTTCTGTCTCAGCTGAGTGCATCTCTCTCTCTTTTTATATTTAGCTTCACCATTTCTACCAGAAACCTATAGAAAAGAAAGAAAAGAGTAACCACGTCTGTCTTTCTTTAATAGGGGTAGCAATAATGTTAGAAGTTTAAGCAAAGACCACCTTGCCGTCTCCTAACTGCTAATAGCCACCATTACTCTTACTAAAGAGATTGACATGGACACAGCATAACCCCAATCCTTGCTTGCAGGGAAAAGTACCCATTAAAAGGATTAAAATTTCCAGACACCATCTTCGCCATTCTCCTGTGATCAAGGCAAAGAGAAAGACTGGGGGTTATGGGTAAGGGAAATTATACTTAGCAGCTCTGCTGGGGTGCTCTTTACCTCCTCCTGCTGGACAGGAGTGAACATCCCACTAAAATTAGAATGTTTTGTGGACTCTCCATGCCATAGGAAAGATATAAGAAAACGGCTAACAAATGTTTTCTGGCAATTTTCTTGAAATAGAGTAAAAAATATTTTACCTTAACTCACCCTCTAATAACAATTATCAAAGATGCCATTTTAAGAGAAAGCTGGAGAAACTGAGATTGCCTCTCTCTCACTTAGTATAATTTTATATGACTTGCAATTTCATTTATCAATCTTGTATATCATATGGGTATGGTGTTTTCTATTATAACTCCTCCAAAAATATGTATGATTTTAATTTTCCCAGTGCTTTTAGGCATTTAAGACACATGCCTAAACTTTGATTTATTTTAACCCCAAAAAAGTAACAAATATCCCTTTTCGGTCTCATTTCCACATAGTACAAACATATACATTTAGCAGACAGATTAGAAGAACAATTTACAATTAAGCTTACATATAGCTAAATAAAAAAACAAGGAAAATAAATTATCAGAATATTCCTTTTAATGAAGTGCTTTTTTCTTTTTACATTTTGAAAATCGTGTATTTTTCCTTTCGAACTCAACTTTTTTGTTAAATAATTTACAAAGTTATAGTATCCCGTGCTCTTGTATTCCTTTGCAATCTTCCAGAAGTGCATATTTCTTTTATACCAGTCACTCTTACTATAACAGTGTCTTGCCACGTAAAAAAATCCCCTTTCCCATATAATTTAACATGGTTCCAGAAAAAAAAAAAGAAGTAATTATGGAAATGTAAAACTGTGCAAAAACAGCATTGTCTGATTTGAATAGGATACAGAAACATTGTCAATAGCATTGTTACAGCAAAGAGAAAAATAAGCTGACCGGAAAAGGGTTAATTTAACTATCTAAGCAATGTCCCTCTTGCCCTAATCACATAAAACTACTAAAAGTAGGCACATTTAGGTTATGTAACTAGAGCAAAATGTTATGAAAAACATTTTTAAAATACCAATCACGTAATTGTAAAAAAAGGCCATAAACAAAGATTAAACCAACGTGGCTATATTCCAGAAGGCCTCTGCCTATGCAGGGTACAAGAGAAAAGCCACAAATGATTACACATAAAAAGTAGAGACAGGTAGTGAATAAATCATCTTTTTATAATCCATGTTACTAATCTTCATAAAAATGGAGGTTTTTTATTTTCATCGACTTATGATATACAGCCACCATCTTCCATCTGTGTTTATTTAGAAGAAGAAGAAGAAAAAAACTACAGTAGATGACGAAGGTCTTTCTTGAACAGGGGATTAAATAGAAGTGTGCATCATGCAGTTGCTCAGAAAAGTTGAATCATTGACTCTCTGGATTTTCCGACACCAATCCATTTAACTGTGAACAAGGAGAAGTGTAAGTAAGCAAACTTATTTGTAGTTAACATCTGAAACCATGTGTTCAAATGACTAACTTATGAAACACACAAGAGAGCATGTGGTTATTACAAGTTTAAAAAGTGCATTTTAATAATAAAAAAATATGCAGAAATTATATTAATTGATATAATAAATAAATGATGATTAAAGGGACATAATACTCATACTGCATCAGTTTCAAGTGATTTAGCATATAACTGTAAAAAGCGGACAGGAAAATATCACATGAGCATCTCTATGTAAAAAAGGAAGATATTTTACCTCACAACTTCCTCAGCTCAGAGTAAGTGCTGTGTAAAAAGTTATACTCCGCTGCAGGTAAAAAAAAATAAAAAATGAAGAAATGAACAGCAGCCAATCAGCATCAGCAGTGCTGAGTTCATGAACTATTTTCCAATGAAAAAATGTTGTCAGGAGCACCAAAAAGTAAATTGAAAAGACTTGCTTTATTATTTATGTGAATAAAACAAAACAAAACAAAACAAAAAGGGTTAACTAACCCCCAGGGTAAGAGCGATAAATAACCTTAGAAACACAGAAAACAAAAAGGCTGACCGGTTTCGGCGTCTGCCTTAATCCTAGCCTGCTTAAACATTGTGTGTGAGATTCAAGTTTAAAAACCCACCTCTGTGATTCAATTGGTTAGGGTGTACACACCCATGTCTTGTTTCGCCAATGATAACTTTCTATGGTCATTGTAGATTAGAGTAAACACCTGTGTTCCCTAGACAACTGGAAAGCCAACGTGTATACTTCTGATTGCACAGTGAAAAACTATAGGCACTAAATGCTCTGCTGTGTAAAAAATAAAAAGACCTTTACACCAAATTCTGTATTATAATGTGCATTTTTATGTTACTAAAGATCGCTGTGTCTGTTCTCTGCTTGTATCAATTTCTTCACAATTGCTGCCTCTCTAGTTTTAAGTAAAGAGCATTTTTTTTTTTTTTGTTGTTGCTAAAGATCGCTGTGTCTGTTCTCTGCTTGTATCAATTTCATCATAATTACTGCCTCTCTAGTTTTTAGTGAACAGGATCCTGGTTGCGAGTGATCAGAAAATGATCAATTAATGGGGCTAAATGGTGCCGTGTCTACAGCTGCTACAACTCACAAAGTTTCACCCAGTGATCTTTAGCAACAAAAAAAAAATGCTGTTTACTTTAAAACTAGAGAAGCAGCAATTGTGAAGAAATTGATACAAGCAGAGAACAGACACAGCGATCTTTAGTAACATAAAAATGCATATTATAATACAGAATTTGGTGTAAATGTCTTTTTATTTTTTACACAGAAGAGCATTTAGTGCCTATAGTTTTTCACTGTGCAATCAGAAGTATACACGTTAGCTTTCCAGTTGTCTAGGGAACACAGGTGTTTACTCAAATCTACAATGACCATAGAAAGTTATCATTGGTGAAACAAGACATGGGTGTGTACCCCCATAACCAATTGAATCACAGAGGTGGGTTTTTAAACTTGAATCTCACACACAATTTTTAAGCAGGCTAGGATTAAGGCAGACACCGAAACCAGTCAGCCTTTTTGTTTTCTGTGTTTCTAAGGTTATTTATCACTCTTACCCTGGGGGTTAGTTAACCCTTTTTGTTTTGTTTTGTTTTATTCACATAAAAAATAAAGCAAGTATTTTCAATTTACTTTTTGGTGCTCCTGACAACATTTTTTCATTGGATAATTCGCAGCTGAGGCCACAGTGAGCACATTAAGTGAATCAGCACTTAATAAACCCTTTTTTTTTACTGCATGAGTACAACACCACACTGCAAGGACATTGCAACTCCTTAGAGAAGTTTTCTAACCACCAACAAGGGGCAGAGAATGAAGATTTGACGGCGGCACCACACTACTGGTTAACCAGCATCCTGGGGAGCAAAAAAGGACGGCACCCAAGAAGTAAGTAGGTGGTGGTGAGTCACTTAACTAATTGAATATTCTGTACCAGTGGTTTATAAATGGAAAAGTGAACTTTCATATTGCACAGATCAGGGGATTTGGCGGCTAACCCTCTGACACTGCACACAGAAGGAGTTTTCAACATACTATAACAGCAGTTTGTGGGAAAAGGGACTGACATATTTATACAATTAAATTATTTTACTGTGCAAGCACCCATTTGAATACGCACCCCCACATCCTTGACATGAACTCTTTTACTGTGATCTCATGAGATTTGACTTAACTCATGAGATTTCATTGTAAACTTCCCTAAACTGAATAGGGAAACAACATGAGAGTGCACAAGGCTCATCCCTTCAGCTGTCCCGGGACAGAAATACTAATATGCTGCTTAGAAATCCTTTACAATGGGATGTGTCTACTGAGGAACTTTTGGGGTAAAAACATAATTTATGCTTACCTGATAAATTTATTTCTCTTGTAGTGTATCCAGTCTACGGATCATCCATTACTTATGGAATATATTCTCCTTCCCAACAGGAAGTTGCAAGAGTCCACCCACAGCAAAGCTGCTATATAGCTCCTCCCCTAACTGCCATATTCAGTCATTCGACCGAAAACATGTAGAGAAAGGAAAAAACCATAGGGTGCAGTGGTGACTGTAGTTCAAATGAAAAAATTACCTGCCTTAAAGTGACAGGGCGGGCCGTGGACTGGATACACTACAAGAGAAATAAATTTATCAGGTAAGCATAAATTAATAAATTCTCTTGTTAAGTGTATCCAGTCCACAGATCATCCATTACTTATGGAATACCAATACCAAAGCTAAAGTACACGGATGATGGGAGGGACAAGGCAGGTACTTAAACGGAAGTTACCACTGTCTGTAAGAAACCCTTTCTCCCAAAAATAGCCTCCGAAGAAGTAAGGTATCAAATTTGTTAAATTTGAAAAAGTATGAAGCGCAGACCAAGACTCAGTCTTGTAAATCTGTTCCACAGAAGCCACATTTAAAAAAGGCCCAAGTGAAAACCACAGCTCTAGTAGAATGAGCTGTAATCCCTTCAGGAGGCTGCTGTCCAGCAGTCTCATAAGCTAAATGAATTATGCTTTTTAACCAAAAAGACAGAGAGGCTGCCGAAGTCTTTTGACCTCTCCTCTGTCCAGAATAGACAACAAACAAGGTGAACGTTTGATGAAAACTGTAGTAGCTTGTAAGTAAAACTTTAAAGCACAAACCACGTCCAATATTGTGTAAGACACGTTCCTTCTTTGAGGAAGGATTAGGATACAAGCATGGAACAACTATCTCTTGAGTGATGTTCTTGTTAGATACCACCTTAGGAAAAAACCCAGGTTGGTACACAGGACTACCTTATCTGTACGAAGGACCAGATAAGGAGAATCACATTGTAACACAGATAACTTGGAGACTCTACGAGTCGAGGAAATAGCTACCCAAAAGGAACTTTCCAAGATAAAGATTGATATCTATGGAACAAAAAAGGTTCAAAAGGAACTTCTTGAAGAACCTTAAGAACCAGGTTTAAGCTCCATGGTGGAGCAACAGTTTTAAACACAGGCTTGGATCTAACCAAAGCCTGACCAAATGCCTGAACGTCTAGAATACCTGCCAGACGCTTGTGCAAAAAAATAGACAGAGTAAAAAACATAATTTATGCTTACCTGATAAATTCCTTTCTTCTGTTGTGTGATCAGTCCACGGGTCATCATTACTTCTGGGATATTATCTGCTCCCCTACAGGAAGTGCAAGAGGATTCACCCAGCAGAGTTGCTATATAGCTCCTCCCCTCTACGTCACCTCCAGTCATTCGACCAAAGACCAACGAGAAAGGAGAAGCCAAGGGTGTAGTGGTGACTGAATTATAATTTAAAAAATATGTACCTGCCTTAAAAAACAGGGCGGGCCGTGGACTGATCACACAACAGAAGAAAGGAATTTATCAGGTAAGCATAAATTATGTTTTATTCTGTTATGTGTGATCAGTCCACGGGTCATCATTACTTCTGGGATACCAATACCAAAGCAAAAGTACACGGATGACGGGAGGGATAGGCAGGCTCATTATACAGAAGGAACCACTGCCTGAAGAACCTTTCTCCCAAAAATAGCCTCCGAAGAAGCAAATGTGTCAAATTTGTAAAATTTGGAAAAAGTATGAAGCGAAGACCAAGTTGCAGCCTTGCAAATCTGTTCAACAGAGGCCTCATTCTTAAAGGCCCAAGTGGAAGCCACAGCTCTAGTGGAATGAGCTGTAATTCTTTCAGGAGGCTGCTGTCCAGCAGTCTCATAGGCTAAACGTATTATGCTACGAAGCCAAAAAGAGAGAGAGGTAGCAGAAGCTTTTTGACCTCTCCTCTGTCCAGAATAAACGACAAACAGGGAAGAAGTTTGGCGAAAATCTTTAGTTGCCTGCAAGTAGAACTTGAGGGCACGAACTACATCCAGATTGTGTAGAAGACGTTCCTTCTTTGAAGAAGGATTTGGACACAAGGATGGAACAACAATCTCTTGATTGATATTCCTGTTAGAGACGACCTTAGGTAAGAACCCAGGTTTAGTACGCAGAACTACCTTGTCTGAGTGAAAGATCAGATAAGGAGAATCACAATGTAGGGCTGATAACTCAGAGACTCTTCGAGCCGAGGAAATAGCCATTAAAAATAGAACTTTCCAAGATAACAATCTTATATCAATGGAATGAAGGGGTTCAAACGGAACACCCTGTAAAACGTTAAGAACTAAGTTTAAACTCCATGGCGGAGCAACAGTTTTAAACACAGGCTTGATCCTAGCTAAAGCCTGACAAAAGGCCTGGATGTCTGAATTTTCTGACAGACGCCTGTGTAACAAGATGGACAGAGCTGAGATCTGTCCCTTTAATGAGCTAGTCGATAAACCCTTTTCTAAACCTTCTTGTAGAAAAGACAATATCCTAGGAATCCTAACCTTACTCCAGGAGTAATCTTTGGATTCACACCAGTATAGGTATTTACGCCATATTTTATGGTAAATCTTTCTGGTAACAGGCTTCCTAGCCTGTATCAGGGTATCAATAACCGACTCAGAAAAACCACGTTTTGATAAAATCAAGCGTTCAATTTCCAAGCAGTCAGCTTCAGAGAAGTTAGACTTTGATGTTTGAATGGACCCTGAATCAGAAGGTCCTGTCTTAGAGGTAGAGACCACGGCGGACAGGATGACATGTCCACTAGATCTGCATACCAAGTCCTGCGCGGCCATGCAGGCGCTATTAGAATCACTGATGCTCTCTCCTGTTTGATTTTGGCAATCAATCGAGGAAGCAGCGGGAAGGGTGGAAACACATAAGCCATCCTGAAATTCCAAGGTGCTGTCAAAGCATCTATCAGAACCGCTCCCGGATCCCTGGATCTGGATCCGTAGCGAGGAAGTTTGGCGTTCTGGCGAGACGCCATGAGATCTATCTCTGGTTTGCCCCAACGTCGAAGTATTTGGGCAAAGACCTCCGGATGAAGTTCCCACTCCCCCGGATGAAGAGTCTGGCGACTCAAGAAATCCGCCTCCCAGTTCTCCACTCCCGGGATGTGGATTGCTGACAGGTGGCAAGAGTGAGACTCTGCCCAGCGAATTATCTTTGATACTTCTATCATTGCTAGGGAGCTTCTTGTCCCTCCTTGATGGTTGATGTAAGCTACAGTCGTGATGTTGTCCGACTGAAACCTGATGAACCCCCGAGTCTTTAACTGGGGCCAAGCTAGAAGGGCATTGAGAACTGCTCTCAATTCCAGAATGTTTATTGGCAGGAGACTTTCCTCCTGACTCCATTGTCCCTGAGCCTTCAGAGAATTCCAGACAGCGCCCCAACCTAGAAGGCTGGCGTCTGTTGTTACAATTGTCCAGTCCGGCCTGCTGAACGGCATCCCCCTGGACAGATGTGGTCGAGAAAGCCACCATAGAAGAGAGTTTCTGGTCTCTTGATCCAGATTCAGAGTGGGGGACAAATCTGAGTAATCCCCATTCCACTGACTCAGCATGCACAATTGCAGCGGTCTGAGATGTAGGCGTGCAAAGGGTACTATGTCCATTGCTGCTACCATTAAGCCGATCACCTCCATGCATCGAGCTACTGACGGGAGTTGAATGGAATGAAGGACACGGCATGTATTTAGAAGCTTTGTTAATCTGTCTTCTGTCAGATAAATCTTCATTTCTACAGAATCTATAAGAGTCCCCAAGAATGGAACTCTTGTGAGAGGCAAGAGAGAACTCTTCTTTTCGTTCACTTTCCATCCATGCGACCTTAGAAATGCCAGAACTAACTCTGTATGAGACTTGGCAGTTTGAAAGCTTGAAGCTTGTATCAGAATGTCGTCTAGGTACGGAGCTACCGAAATTCCTCGCGGTCTCAGAACCGCTAGAAGGGCACCCAGAACCTTCGTGAAGATTCTTGGAGCCGTAGCCAATCCGAATGGAAGGGCTACAAACTGGTAATGCCTGTCTAAGAAGGCAAACCTTAGATACCGGTAATGATCTTTGTGAATCGGTATGTGAAGGTAAGCATCCTTTAAATCCACTGTGGTCATGTACTGACCCTTTTGGATCATGGGTAAGATTGTCCGAATAGTTTCCATTTTGAACGATGGAACTCTTAGGAATTTGTTTAGGATCTTTAAATCCAAGATTGGCCTGAAAGTTCCCTCTTTTTTGGGAACCACAAACAGGTTTGAGTAAAACCCTTGTCCTTGTTCTGACCGCGGAACCGGATGGATCACTCCCATTAATAATAGATCTTGTACACAGCGTAGAAACGCGTCTTTCTTTATTTGGTTTGTTGACAACCTTGACAGATGAAATCTCCCTCTTGGGGGAGATAATTTGAAGTCTAGAAGGTATCCCTGAGATATGATCTCTAGCGCCCAGGGATCCTGGACATCTCTTGCCCAAGCCTGGGCGAAGAGAGAGAGTCTGCCCCCCACTAGATCCGGTCCCGGATCGGGGGCCCTCGGTTCATGCTGTCTTAGGGGCAGCAGCAGGTTTTCTGGCCTGCTTGCCCTTATTCCAGGACTGGTTAGGTTTCCAGCCTTGTCTGTAACGAGCAACAGCTCCTTCCTGTTTTGGTGCAGTGGAAGTTGATGCTGCACCTGCTTTGAAATTCCGAAAGGGACGAAAATTAGACTGTCTAGCCTTAGCTTTGGCTTTGTCTTGAGGTAGAGCGTGGCCCTTACCTCCTGTAATGTCAGCGATAATTTCTTTCAAACCGGGCCCAAATAAAGTTTGCCCCTTGAAAGGTATATTAAGTAATTTGGACTTAGAAGTTACATCAGCCGACCAGGATTTTAGCCACAGCGCCCTACGTGCCTGAATGGCGAATCCTGAATTCTTAGCCGTAAGTTTGGTTAAATGTACTACGGCCTCCGAAATGAATGAATTAGCTAGTTTAAGGACTCTAAGCCTGTCCGTAATGTCGTCCAGCGTAGCGGAACTAAGGTTCTCTTCCAGAGACTCAATCCAAAATGCTGCCGCAGCCGTAATCGGCGCGATGCATGCAAGGGGTTGCAATATAAAACCTTGTTGAACAAACATTTTCTTAAGGTAACCCTCTAATTTTTTATCCATAGGATCTGAAAAAGCACAGCTATCCTCCACCGGGATAGTGGTGCGCTTAGCTAAAGTAGAAACTGCTCCCTCCACCTTAGGGACCGTTTGCCATAAGTCCCGTGTGGTGGCGTCTATTGGAAACATCTTTCTAAATATTGGAGGGGGTGAGAACGGCACACCGGGTCTATCCCACTCCTTAGTAACAATTTCAGTTAATCTCTTAGGTATAGGAAAAACGTCAGTACTCGCCGGTACCGCAAAGTATTTATCCAACCTACACATTTTCTCTGGTATTGCAACAGTATTACAATCGTTAAGAGCCGCTAAGACCTCCCCTAGTAATACACGGAGGTTTTCCAATTTAAATTTAAAATTTGAAATATCTGAATCCAATCTGCTTGGATCAGAACCGTCACCTACAGAATGAAGCTCTCCGTCCTCATGCTCTGCAAGCTGTGACGCAGTATCAGACATGGCCCTAGAATTATCAGCGCACTCTGTTCTCACCCCAGAGTGATCACGCTTGCCTCTTAGTTCTGGTAACTTAGCCAAAACTTCAGTCATAACAGTAGCCATATCTTGTAATGTTATCTGTAATGGCTGCCCAGATGTACTAGGCGCCATAATATCACGCACCTCCCGGGCGGGAGACGCAGGTACTGACACGTGAGGCGAGTTAGACGGCATAACTCTCCCATCGCTGTTTAGTGAAATTTGTTCAATTTGTACAGATTGGCTTTTATTTAAAGTAGCATCAATACAGTTAGTACATAAATTTCTATTGGGCTCCACCTTGGCATTGGAACAAATGACACAGGTATCTTCCTCTGAATCAGACATGTTTAACACACTAGCAATAAACATGCAACTTGGTTACAATCTTATTTAACAAAAACGTACTGTGCCTCAAAGAAGCACTAAACGATTAAATGACAGTAGAAATAATGAACTGAAAAAACAGTTATAGCATCACTCTTTAAAAACAACACAACTTGTTAGCAAAGGTTTGTTCCCATTAGTAAAGTAACACTAATTAAATTTTAAACATAAAAATCACAGAGCAACGTTTTAAAACACAGTCACTACATAAGTCTCACAGCTCTGCTGAGAGAATCTACCTCCCTTCAAAGAAGTTTGAAGACCCCTGAGATCTGTTAGAGATGAACCGGATCATGCAGAAAAAACAAGAGTAACTGACTGGAAATTTTTGATGCGTAGCAAAGAGCGCCAAAAACGGCCCCTCCCCCTCACACACAGCAGTGAGAGAGAAACGAAACTGTCATAATCAAAACAAGCAAACTGCCAAGTGGAAAAAATAATGCCCAAATATTTATTCACTCAGTACCTCAGAAATGCAAACGATTCTACATTCCAGCAAAAACGTTTAACATGAATTAAATACCTATTAAAAGGTTTAATGTACTTTTACAGAGTAATTCCGGTGAAATACCATCCCCAGAATACTGAAGTGTAGAGTATACATACATGTCATTATAACGGTATGGCAGGATTTTCTCATCAATTCCATTCAGAAAATAAAAACTGCTACATACCTCAATGCAGATTCAACTGCCCGCTGTCCCCTGATCTGAAGCTTTTACCTCCCTCAGATGGCCGAGAAACAGCAATATGATCTTAACTACTCCGGTTAAAATCATAAGAAAAACTCTGGTAGATTCTTCTTCAAACTCTGCCAGAGAAGTAATAACACGCTCCGGTGCTATTGTAAAATAACAAACTTTTGATTGAAGTTATAAAAACTAAGTATAATCACCATAGTCCTCTCACACCTCCTATCTAGTCTTTGGGTGCAAGAGAATGACTGGAGGTGACGTAGAGGGGAGGAGCTATATAGCAACTCTGCTGGGTGAATCCTCTTGCACTTCCTGTAGGGGAGCAGATAATATCCCAGAAGTAATGATGACCCGTGGACTGATCACACATAACAGAAGAAATCTGTCCCTTTTAAGGAATTAGCTGACAACCCTTTTCTCCAAAACATCTTGGAGAAAAGATAATATCCTGGGAATCCAGACTTTACTCCATGAATAACCCTTGGATTCATAACAATCAGATATTTACACCATATCTATGTTCAATTTTCCTAGAGACAGGCTTTCATGTCTGTATTAAGGTATCAATGACTGACTCGGAGAAGCCATGCTTTGATAACATCAAGCGTTCAGTCTCCAGGCAGTCCATCTCAGATTGATTCTATTTAGAAGGTTGAAAGGACCCTGAGGTAGAGGGACCTGTCTCAGAAGCAGAGACCGTGATGGAAAGGATGACATGTCCACCAGATCTGCATACCAGGTCCTGCGTGGCTACGCAGGCGCTGTCAAAAACACCAAAGCCCTCTCCTGCTTGGTCTTGACCTCCGGAGGAAATCCCACTCCCCTGGAAGAAAAGTCTGACGACTTAGAAAATCCACCTCCCAGTTCTCAACACCTGGGATATGGATAGCTGATAGACAAGAGTGAGTCTCTGTCCAGTGAATTATTGTAAGACTTCTAACATCGCTAGGGAACTTCTGTTCCCCATTGATGGCTGATGTAAGCCACAGTCGTGTATATTGTCCGACTGAGTATGATGTACCTCAGAGTTGCTAACTGAGGCCAAGTCTGAAGAGCATGGAATATCACTCTCAGAATATTTATTAGAAGGAGGGTCTCCTCCTAAGTCCACTATCCCTGAGCCTTCAGGGAGTTTCAGACTGCATCCCAACCTAAAAGGCTGGCATCTATTGTAACAATTGTCCCATCTGACCTGCGGAAGGTCATACCCTTGGACAGATGGACCTGATATAGTCACCAGAGAAGAGAATCTCTGGTCTCTTGGTCCAGGTTAAACAGGGGAACAAATCTGTGTAATCCCCGTTCCTCTGACTGAGCATGCATAGTTGCAGTGGTCTGAAATGTAGACGTGCAAACGGTACTATGTCCCTTGCCGCTACCATTAAGCTGATTTCATTCATGTACTGAGCCACCGAAGGGCGCGGATGGGATGAAAAACACGGCAGAAATTTAGAAACTTTGACAACCTGGACTCCGTCAGGTAAATTTTCATTTCTACAGAATCTATCAGAGTCCCTAGGAGGGAAAACCTTGAGATTGGGGATAGAGAACTCTATCCTTGTTCACTTTCCACCCATGTGATCTCAGAAATGCCAGTACTACGTCCGTATGAGACTTGGCAATTTGGATGTTTGACGCCTGTATCAGGATGTCGTCTAAATAAGGGGCCACTTCTATGCCCCGCGGCCTAAGGACCGCCAAAGCGACCCCAGAACCTCCATAAAGATTCTTGGGGCTGTACATATCCCAAAGGAAAGAGCTACAAACTGGTAATGCCTGTCTAGAAAGGCAAACCTGAAAAAACGAAGGTGATCTTTATGCATCCCAATGTGAGGATAAGCATCCTTCAAATCCATTGTAGTCCTCTATTGACTCTCCTGGATCATAGTTAAGATGGTACGAATAGTTTCCATCTGAAATGACGGAATTCTGAGGAATTTGTTTAAGATCTTTAGATCCAAAATAGGTCTAAAGGTTCCCTCACCTTGGGAACCACAAACAGATTTGAGTAAAAACTCTGTCCCTGTTCCTCTCTTGGAACTGGATGGATCTCGTACACAATGTAAGAATGCCTCCTTCTTTATCTGGTTTGCAGATAATTGTGAAAGGCGAAATCTCCCCTTTTTTTGGGGGGGGGGGAATCTTTGAAATCCAGAAGATATCTCTGGGATATAAATTCCAATGCCTAGGGATCCTGGGCATCTCTTGCCCACGCCTGGGCGAAGAATGAAAGTCTGCCCCCTATAGGATCCGTTACCGGATAGGGGTCCGTTCCTTCATGCTGCCTTAGAGGTAGCAGCAGGCTCCTTGGCCTGCTTATCTTTGTTCCAGGTCCGATTGTCTGCAGACCGCCTTGGACTGAGCAAAAATTAGACCTTTTTTGGCCCTTGATTTGGACCTATCCTGAGGAAGGGCATGACCTTTTCCTCCAGTGATATTATAAGTCATAGCGCTCTGCGCGCCAGTATAGTAAAAAACAGAATTCTTAGCCGTTAGTCTAGTCAAATGAACAAAGGCATCAGAAAACAAAGGAATTGGCTAGCATAAGCTTGTCAAATATATTCATCCAATGGAGTCGCTAACTGTAAAGCCTTATCAAGAGACTCAACCCAGAACGCCGCAGCAGCAGTGACAGAAGCAATGTATGCAAGGGGCTGCAGGATAAAAACCCTGTTGAATAAACATTTTTTATCCATTGGATCTAAAAAGCACAACTGTCCTCACCAGAGGTAGTGGTACGCTTAGCTAGAGTAGAAACTCTTCTCTCCACCTTAGGAACTGTCTGCCAGAAGTCCCGTGTGGCGGTAACTATTAGAAAACATTCTTCTAAAAAATAGGAGGGGAAGAGAACGGCACACCTGGTCTATCCCATTCCTTATTAAAAAATTTTTAGTAAACCTCTTTAGGTATTGGAAAAACATCAGTACACACCGGCACTGCATATTATTTATCCAGTCTACACAATTTCTCTGGCCCTGCGATTGTACACATTCATTCAGAGCAGCCAAAGCCTCCCTGAGCGACAAGTGGAGGTTCTCAAGCATAAATTTTAAATGTAGAAATATCAGAATCAGGTTAAATCATCTTCCCTGAGTCAAAAAAATCACCCACAGACTAAGCATATTGTGAGGTAGTATCATACATGGTTCTTAAAGCGTCTGTATGCTCTGTATCTATCCAATAAGTTTTATCACCAAACATATGTTAAAAAACGATTAAACATGCCAGCAAACGTTTTAAAACACATTTTTACAAGAGTATGTATCTCTATTAATAAGCCTGATACCAGTCGCTTTTACTGCATTTAAGGCTATACCAACATTACAGTGTTATCACCAATGTACGTTAAAAAACGATTAAACATGCCAGCAAACGTTTTAAAACACATATTTATAAGAGTATGTATCTCTATTAATAAGCCTGATACCAGTCGCTATCGCTGCATTTAAGGCTTTACTTACATTACTTCGGTATCAGCAGTATTTTCTTAGTCAATTCCATTCCTAGAAAAATATTTTACTGCACATACCTTATCTGCAGGAAAACCTGCACGCCATTCCCCCTCTGAAGTACCTCCCTCCTCAGAATGTGTGAGAACAGCAAATGGATCTTAGTTACGTCTGCTAAGATCATAGAAAAACGCAGGCAGATTCTTCTTCCAAATACTGCCTGAGAAAAACAGCACACTCCGGTGCCATTTAAAAATAACAAACTTTTGATTGAAGAATAAACTAAGTATAAATCACCACAGACTCTCACAACCTCCTATCTATGTTGAGGCTTGCAAGAGAATGACTGGATATGGCAGTTAGGGGAGGAGCTATATAGCAGCTTTGCTGTGGGTGGACTCTTGCAACTTCCTGTTGGGAAGGAGAATATATTCCATATGTAATGGATGATCCGTGGACTGGATACACTTAACAAGAGAAATATTTTTCTTTTTTACATAGAGATGTTCAGGTCATATTTTCTAGTCCGCTTTTTACAGCTATGCTGCATCACTTTCAAGTGTTTAAACATTTGGGTATTATGGCCCTTTAAAAAAAATAAAAAAATAAAACTTACTAGGAATACAAAGTGCTTCTTCTATGTACCGAACATATTTCTTAGCATTTTCAGGAAGCTCATCAAATGTTCTGACATTAGAGGTGTCTGTATTCCATCCAGGTAATGTCTCATACTCAACTTCAACCCTATTTAAAACTTCTTGGTTCGCTGTAAAAGGTGCAAATATCGTTAGAATTTTTAGGTTTTAAATAAAACAAGGTCACAAAGACTTATTAAAAGACAATGTACCAGTTATTAAAGGGAAACTGTACTGTAAAATTAGTTTCTCCTTCGCATGTTTGCAGTGACTTGCTATACCAGCTGCAGAGTTTAAAAGGTTTATACTTAAGGTTTATTTTTGCATATGAAATAGTATTTTTTGTATATGAAATAGCATTTTTTGCTCACTATAAACAATGCATTGAAATGGGCCGAGCTTGCAGAAAGAGCAGGCCTCAGTATCTAATGTATTTCTTTATACAGTAGTAAAAAGGATTGCAGCAAGTGGTTCGAGGTGCAAAATTCCATTTATAAAGTTAAGGAAACAACCACGTACAACGTAAAGATGCCACCGTCTTTTCCATCCCTACTGGGTTGCTGTTGATTCTTGTTTACATAACTCTTCTCAAGGGAATATAAAAATATGCATATTTTTAATATAGGTGGTGGTTTTAACAGACAAAAACAATTATTTCAAAATAAAAAGGTAAATGAGCTATTTGTAAACAAGTTAATGGATCCTTGGAAACACATTAAAGGAGAACATTTTCCAGTACAATGTCACTTAAAGTTTCTTTAATTCTTTCTCAGTTGTCTAATTTATTCAATCTTATTTTTTCATACCCAGTCATCATACAATGGATACATATTGTATTCCTTTAGATTATAAAGAAACAAGATTATTATTTTTTACAAAAAAATAATCAATACAACTTTCTTCAATCAGCATTTAGTTGTTTTATCAAACTGGCTTCATTTTTTGCAAGTATGATTATAGCAACAACCCTAAATTAGTCTCCACTTTAGAGTGTTAAATATGAACATGTAAACACTTTTGCTTATACAATGGTGAACATTTGTGAATGCATTTATTTCTAGAAGCTGTCTCCATGTTTATTTAAACCTCTTTTGTATAGAAATAGAAATACTGTGAATACGGTCTGTTTGAGCTGCATAAATCACTGAAAAGAAATGTGCAAGCTACGTGATTCAAGGAACAAGGAAGATGCTGAAATATAGTTTCATATTGGGGTGCCCTTATAAAAAACATAATTTATGTAAGAACGTACCTGATAAATTCATTTCTTTCATATTAGCAAGAGTCCATGAGCTAGTGACGTATGGGATATACATTCCTACCAGGAGGGTCAAAGTTTCCCAAACCTCAAAATGCCTATAAATACACCCCTCACCACACCCACAATTAAGTTTAACGAATAGCCAAGAAGTGGGGTGATAAAAAAGTGCGAAAGCATATAAAATAAGGAATTGGAATAATTGTGCTTTATACAAAAATCAAAACCACCACAAAAAAAGGGCGGGCCTCATGGACTCTTGCTAATATGAAAGAAATGAATTTATCAGGTAAGTTCTTACATAAATTATGTTTTCTTTCATGTAATTAGCAAGAGTCCATGAGCTAGTGACGTATGGGATAATGACTACCCAAGATGTGGATCTTTCCACACAAGAGTCACTAGAGAGGGAGGGATAAAATAAAGACAGCCAATTCCTGCTGAAAATAATCCACACCCAAAATAAAGTTAAATGAAAAACATAAGCAGAAGATTCAAACTGAAACCGCTGCCTGAAGTACTTTTCTACCAAAAACTGCTTCAGAAGAAGAAAATACATCAAAATGGTAGAATTTAGTAAAAGTATGCAAAGAAGACCAAGTTGCTGCTTTGCAAATCTGATCAACCGAAGCTTCATTCCTAAACGCCCAGGAAGTAGAAACTGACCTAGTAGAATGAGCTGTAATCCTTTGAGGCGGAGTTTTACCCGACTCAACATAGGCAAGATGAATTAAAGATTTCAACCAAGATGCCAAAGAAATGGCAGAAGCTTTCTGGCCTTTTCTAGAACCGGAAAAGATAACAAATAAACTAGAAGTCTTTCGGAAAGACTTAGTAGCTTCAACATAATATTTCAAAGCTCTAACAACATCCAAAGAATGCAACGATTTCTCCTTAGAATTCTTAGGATTAGGACATAATGAAGGAACCACAATTTCTCTACTAATGTTGTTGGAATTCACAACTTTAGGTAAAAATTCAAAAGAAGTTCGCAACACCGCCTTATCCTGATGAAAAATCAGAAAAGGAGACTCACAAGAAAGAGCAGATAATTCAGAAACTCTTCTGGCAGAAGAGATTGCCAAAAGGAACAAAACTTTCCAAGAAAGTAATTTAATGTCCAATGAATGCATAGGTTCAAACGGAGGAGCTTGAAGAGCCCCCAGAACCAAATTCAAACTCCAAGGAGGAGAAATTGACTTAATGACAGGTTTTATACGAACCAAAGCTTGTACAAAACAATGAATATCAGGAAGAATAGCAATCTTTCTGTGAAAAAGAACAGAAAGAGCAGAGATTTGACCTTTCAAGGAACTTGCGGACAAACCCTTATCTAAACCATCCTGAAGAAACTGTAAAATTCTCGGTATTCTAAAAGAATGCCAAGAAAAATGATGAGAAAGACACCAAGAAAACAGAATTTATGTTTACCTGATAAATTACTTTCTCCAACGGTGTGTCCGGTCCACGGCGTCATCCTTACTTGTGGGATATTCTCTTCCCCAACAGGAAATGGCAAAGAGCCCAGCAAAGCTGGTCACATGATCCCTCCTAGGCTCCGCCTACCCCAGTCATTCGACCGACGTAAAGGAGGAATATTTGCATAGGAGAAACCATATGATACCGTGGTGACTGTAGTTAAAGAAAATAAATTATCAGACCTGATTAAAAAACCAGGGCGGGCCGTGGACCGGACACACCGTTGGAGAAAGTAATTTATCAGGTAAACATAAATTCTGTTTTCTCCAACATAGGTGTGTCCGGTCCACGGCGTCATCCTTACTTGTGGGAACCAATACCAAAGCTTTAGGACACGGATGAAGGGAGGGAGCAAATCAGGTCACCTAAATGGAAGGCACCACGGCTTGCAAAACCTTTCTCCCAAAAATAGCCTCAGAAGAAGCAAAAGTATCAAACTTGTAAAATTTGGTAAAAGTGTGCAGTGAAGACCAAGTCGCTGCCCTACATATCTGATCAACAGAAGCCTCGTTCTTGAAGGCCCATGTGGAAGCCACAGCCCTAGTGGAATGAGCTGTGATTCTTTCAGGAGGCTGTCGTCCGGCAGTCTCATAAGCCAATCTGATGATGCTTTTAATCCAAAAAGAGAGAGAGGTAGAAGTTGCTTTTTGACCTCTCCTTTTACCAGAATAAACAACAAACAAGGAAGATGTTTGTCTAAAATCCTTTGTAGCATCTAAATAGAATTTTAGAGCGCGAACAACATCCAAATTGTGCAACAAACGTTCCTTCTTTGAAACTGGTTTCGGACACAAAGAAGGCACGACTATCTCCTGGTTAATGTTTTTGTTAGAAACAACTTTCGGAAGAAAACCAGGTTTAGTACGTAAAACCACCTTATCTGCATGGAACACCAGATAAGGAGGAGAACACTGCAGAGCAGATAATTCTGAAACTCTTCTAGCAGAAGAAATTGCAACCAAAAACAAAACTTTCCAAGATAATAACTTAATATCAACGGAATGTAAGGGTTCAAACGGAACCCCCTGAAGAACTGAAAGAACTAAGTTGAGACTCCAAGGAGGAGTCAAAGGTTTGTAAACAGGCTTGATTCTAACCAGAGCCTGAACAAAGGCTTGAACATCTGGCACAGCTGCCAGCTTTTTGTGTAGTAACACAGACAAGGCAGAAATCTGTCCCTTCAAGGAACTTGCAGATAATCCTTTCTCCAATCCTTCTTGAAGAAAGGATAGAATCTTAGGAATTTTTACCTTGTCCCAAGGGAATCCTTTAGATTCACACCAATAAATATATTTTTTCCATACTTTGTGGTAAATTTTTCTAGTTACAGGCTTTCTGGCCTGAACAAGAGTATCAATAACAGAATCTGAGAACCCTCGTTTTGATAAGATCAAGCGTTCAATCTCCAAGCAGTCAGCTGGAGTGAGACCAGGTTCGGATGTTCGAACGGACCTTGAACAAGAAGGTCTCGTCTCAAAGGTAGCTTCCATGGTGGAGCCGATGACATATTCACCAGATCTGCATACCAAGTCCTGCGTGGCCACGCAGGAGCTATCAAGATCACCGACGCCCTCTCCTGATTGATCCTGGCTACCAGCCTGGGGATGAGAGGAAACGGCGGGAATTCACCACAGTGTCTTAAAGCCTTAAAAGTATTGCACACCAAATTTGGAAGCTTTAACCCTTAAAATAACGGAACCGGAGCCGTTTTTATCTTTAACCCCTCTACAGTCCCTGGTATCTGCTTTGCTGAGACCCAACCAAGCCCAAAGGGGAATACGATACCAAATGACGCCTTCAGAAAGTCTTTTCTATGTATCAGAGCTCCTCACACATGCGACTGCATGTCATGCTTCTCAAAAACAAGTGCGCAATACCGGCGCGAAAATGAGGCTCTGCCTATGATTAGGGAAAGCCCCTAGAGAATAAGGTGTCCAAAACAGTGCCTGCCGATATTATTTTAACAAAATACCCAGATTAAATGATTCCTCAAGGCTAAATATGTTTATATATGAATCGATTTAGCCCAGAAAATGTCTACAGTCTTAACAAGCCCTTGTGAAGCCCTTATTTACTGTCTGTAATAAAAATGGCTTACCGGATCCCATAGGGAAAATGACAGCTTCCAGCATTACATCGTCTTGTTAGAATGTGTCATACCTCAAGCAGCAAAAGTCTGCTCACTGTTCCCCCAACTGAAGTTAATTCCTCTCAACAGTCCTGTGTGGAACAGCCATCGATTTTAGTAACGGTTGCTAAAATCATTTTCCTCTTACAAACAGAAATCTTCATCTCTTTTCTGTTTCAGAGTAAATAGTACATACCAGCACTATTTTAAAATAACAAACTCTTGATTGAATAATAAAAACTACAGTTAAACACTAAAAAACTCTAAGCCATCTCCGTGGAGATGTTGCCTGTACAACGGCAAAGAGAATGACTGGGGTAGGCGGAGCCTAGGAGGGATCATGTGACCAGCTTTGCTGGGCTCTTTGCCATTTCCTGTTGGGGAAGAGAATATCCCACAAGGATGACGCCGTGGACCGGACACACCTATGTTGGAGAAATATAGGTCTTCCAGACTCTATAATATATCTCTCTAGATACAGATTTACGCGCCTGTAACATAGTATTAATCACAGAGTCAGAGAAACCTCTTTGACCAAGAATCAAGCGTTCAATCTCCATACCTTTAAATTTAAGGATTTCAGATCCTGATGGAAAAAAGGACCTTGCGACAGAAGGTCTGGTCTTAACGGAAGAGTCCACGGTTGGCAAGAGGCCATCCGGACAAGATCCGCATACCAAAACCTGTGAGGCCATGCCGGAGCTACCAGCAGAACAAACGAGCATTCCTTCAGAATCTTGGAGATTACTCTTGGAAGAAGAACTAGAGGCGGAAAGATATAGGCAGGATGATACTTCCAAGGAAGTGATAATGCATCCACTGCATCCGCCTGAGGATCCCGGGATCTGGACAGATACCTGGGAAGTTTCTTGTCTAGATGAGACGCCATCAGATCTATTTCTGGAAGTTCCCACATTTGAACAATCTGAAGAAATACCTCTGGGTGAAGAGACCATTCGCCCGGATGCAACGTTTGGCGACTGAGATAATCCGCTTCCCAATTGTCTATACCTGGGATATGAACCGCAGAGATTAGACAGGAGCTGGATTCCGCCCAAACTAGAATTCGAGATACTTCTTTCATAGCCAGAGGACTGTGAGTCCCTCCTTGATGATTGATGTATGCCACAGTTGTGACATTGTCTGTCTGAAAACAAATGAACGATTCTCTCTTCAGAAGAGGCCAAAACTGAAGAGCTCTGAAAATTGCACGGAGTTCCAAAATATTGATCAGTAATCTCACCTCCTGAGATTCCCAAACTCCTTGTGCTATCAGAGATCCCCACACTGCTCCCCAACCTGTAAAACTTGCATCTGTTGAAATTACAGTCCAGGTAGGAAGAACAAAAGAAGCCCCCTGAATTAAACAATGGTGATCTGTCCACCACGTTAGAGAGTGTCGTACAATCGGTTTTAAAGATATTAATTGAGATATCTTTGTGTAATCCTTGCACCATTGATTCAGCATACAGAGCTGAAGAGGTCGCATGTGAAAACGAGCAAAGGGGATCGCGTCCGATGCAGCAGTCATAAGACCTAGAATTTCCATGCATAAGGCTACCGAAGGGAATGATTGCGACTGAAGATTTCGACAAGCTGAAATCAATTTTAGACGTCTCTCGTCTGTTAAAGACAGAGTCATGGACACTGAATCTATCTGGAAACCCAGAAAGGTTACCCTTGTCTGAGGAATCAATGAACTTTTTGGTAAATTGATCCTCCAACCATGATTTTGAAGAAACAACACAAGTCGATTCGTATGAGATTCTGCTAAATGTAAAGACTGAGCAAGTACCAAGATATCGTCCAAATAAGGAAATACCACAATACCCTGTTCTCTGATTACAGACAGAAGGGCACCGAGAACCTTTGTAAAAATTCTTGGAGCTGTAGCTAGGCCAAACGGCAGAGCCACAAACTGGTAATGCTTGTCCAGAAAAGAGAATCTCAGGAACTGATAATGATCTGGATGAATCGGAATATGCAGATATGCATCCTGTAAATCTATTGTGGACATATAATGCCCTTGCTGAACAAAAGGCAAGATAGTCCTTACAGTTACCATTTTGAACGTTGGTATCCTTACATAACGATTCAATATTTTTAGATCCAGAACTGGTCTGAAGGAATTCTCCTTCTTTGGTACAATGAAGAGATTTGAATAAAACCCCATCCCCTGTTCCGAAACTGGAACTGGCATAATTACTCCAGCCAACTCTAGATCTGAAACACAATTCAGAAATGCTTGAGCTTTCACTGGATTTACTGGGACACGGGAAAGAAAAAATCTCTTTGCAGGAGGTCTCATCTTGAAACCAATTCTGTACCCTTCTGAAACAATGTTCTGAATCCAAAGATTGTGAACAGAATTGATCCAAATTTCTTTGAAAAAACTTAACCTGCCCCCTACCAGCTGAGCTGGAATGAGGGCCGCACCTTCATGTGGACTTAGAAGCAGGCTTTGCCTTTCTAGAAGGCTTGGATTTATTCCAGACTGGAGATGGTTTCCAAACTGAAACTGCTCCTGAGGATGAAGGATCAGGCTTTTGTTCTTTGTTGAAACGAAAGGAACAAAAACGATTATTAGCCCTGTTTTTACCCTTAGATTTTTTATCCTGTGGTAAAAAAGTTCCTTTCCCACCAGTAACAGTTGAGATAATAGAATCCAACTGAGAACCAAATAATTTGTTACCCTGGAAAGAAATGGAAAGTAGAGTTGATTTAGAAGCCATATCAGCATTCCAAGTCTTTAGCTATTTTAGCTAGAAGAGCTTTATGGCTTGAGACATAAACCTGACATCAACTCTGATAATATCAAAAATGGCATCACAGATAAAATTATTAGCATGCTGAAGAAGAATAATAATATTATGAGAATCATGATCCGTTACTTGTTGCGCTAAAGTTTCCAACCAAAAAGTTGAAGCTGCAGCAACATCAGCCAATGATATAGCAGGTCTAAGAAGATTACCTGAACACAGATAAGCTTTTCTTAGAAAGGATTCAATTTTCCTATCTAAAGGATCCTTAAACGAAGTACCATCTGACGTAGGAATAGTAGTACGTTTAGCAAGGGTAGAAATAGCCCCATCAACTCTAGGGATTTTGTCCCAAAATTCTAATCTGTCAGACGGCACAGGATATAATTGCTTAAAACGTTTAGAAGGAGTAAATTAATTACCCAATTTATCCCATTCTTTAGAAATTACTTCAGAAATAGCATTAGGAACAGGAAAAACTTCTGGAATAACCACAGGAGATTTAAATACCTTATCTAAACGTTTAGAATTAGTATCAAGAGGACCAGAATCCTCTATTTCTAAAGCAATTAGTACTTCTTTAAGTAAAGAACGAATAAATTCCATTTTAAATAAATATGAAGATTTATCAGCATCAATCTCTGAGACAGAATCCCCTGAACCAGAAGAGTCATCAGAATGATGATGTTCATTTAAAAATTCATCTGTAGGGAGAGAAGTTTTAAAAGATTTTTTATGTTTTCTAGAAGGAGAAATAACAGACATAGCCTTCTTGATGGATTCAGAAACAAAATCTCTTATGTTATCAGGAACATTCTGCACCTTAGATGTTGAAGGAACTGCAACAGGCAATGGTACATTACTAAAGGAAATATCTGCATTAACAAGTTTGTCATGACAATTAATACAAACAACAGCCGGAGGAATAGCTACCAAAAGTTTACAGCAGATGCACTTAGCTTTGGTAGTTCCAGCACTAGACAGCGATTTTCCTGAAGTATCTTCTGACTCAGATGCAACGTGAGACATCTTGCAATATGTAAGAGAAAAAACAACATATAAAGCAAAATTGATCAAATTCCTTAAATGACAGTTTCAGGAATGGGAAAAAATGCCATAGAACAAGCTTCTAGCAACCACAAGCAATGAAAAATGAGACTTAAATAATGTGGAGACAAAAGCGACGCCCATATTTTTCAGCGCCAAATAAGACGCCCACATTATTTGGCGCCTAAATGTTTTTGGCGCCAAAAATGACGCCACATCCGGAACGCCGACATTTTTGGCGCAAAAGAACGTCAAAAAATGACGCAACTTCCGGCGACACGTATGACGCCGGAAACGGAAAAGATTTTTTGCGCCAAAAAAGTCCGCGCCAAGAATTACGCAATAAAATGAAGCATTTTCAGCCCCCGCGAGCCTAACAGCCCACAGGGAAAAAAAGAGTCAAATGTTTAAGGTAAGAAAAAATGTTTGATTCAAATGCATTATCCCAAATATGAAACTGACTGTCTGAAAATAAGGAATGTTGAACATTCTGAGTCAAGGCAAATAAATGTTTGAATACATATATTTAGAACTTTATAAACAAAGTGCCCAACCATAGCTTAGAGTGTCACAGAAAATAAGACTTACTTACCCCAGGACACTCATCTACATGTTTGTAGAAAGCCAAACCAGTACTGAAACGAGAATCAGCAGAGGTAATGGTATATAAATAAGAGTATATCGTCGATCTGAAAAGGGAGGTAAGAGATGAATCTCTACGACCGATAACAGAGAACCTATGAAATAGACCCCGTAGAAGGAGATCACTGCATTCAAATAGGCAATACTCTCCTCACATCCCTCTGACATTCACTGCACGCTGAGAGGAAAAACGGGCTCCAACTTGCTGCGGAGCGCATATCAACGTAGAATCTAGCACAAACTTACTTCACCACCCCCATAGGAGGCAAAGTTTGTAAAAACTGAATTGTGGGTGTGGTGAGGGGTGTATTTATAGGCATTTTGAGGTTTGGGAAACTTTGCCCCTCCTGGTAGGAATGTATATCCCATACGTCACTAGCTCATGGACTCTTGCTAATTACATGAAAGAAAGGTGCATTTGCAGTTTCGGAGCCCTTGCTGTCAGTGCTGTGCCAAGAATTGAGATTATGGTAGACCGGTTGCATGCCTCTCCTCAACAAAACTTCTTAAAATATACCCCAAACAGTAGGAATGCCTCACCTTGAAAAACATTTCAAACTGTTTATCAACGAATACAAAATCAGTAAAAATGTACATACGAACTAGATATTTACTTGCCAATCCTTTTTTTCCCCACATTCAGGGAGATGGCACATGTGGCTAAATTGCATACTAACAGGAAAGCCGGTCTTTACCCAATTGGAGAGTACAGAAAGAAAACTAAAATTATTCATACCTTCCCTGATAATTTAATTTACTTCTTTGCAGTGAGAGTTCACAAGAACATTCATAACCTATAGGAAATACTAATCCTAGTCACCAGGAAGCAGCAAAGACACCCCAAACTAGATTATAAATATCCCTCCCACTTCCCCCTACCCTCCAGTAGTTCAGCGAAGGATAAGGAAAAGAGATACAAGGCGTACAGAGGTGCAAATGACTGCCAACACTACATAAAATACATTAGAGCGGGGTCGTGGACTCTTACTGCTAAGCAGGAAATTAAATTATCAAGTAAGAATAATTTTAGTTTTCCTTCTATTGGCAGTGAGTCCACGAGAACATTCATAACCTATGGGGAACCAATACCTAAGCTATGGAGTTCAAAAATGTTTGGTAAAGGAAAAAGTAGGGAGAGGCAGTCCTAAGAGCTAAGCACCACCTCCTGTAGAACCTTTCTCCCAAATAAAGTCTCTACTGAGACAAAATAATAAATAAATCAAGCGTAGAAGACCGTCAAAGAGCGCAATGAAGACCACAGTACAACACTGCCAAACCACTCAGCTGAGATCTCAGTCTTGAAGGCCCAAGCCAAAAAACCCATCACGGAAAAAACATGTCAAGATTCTTGAAGGGGCTCCATGCTCGCCACACCCTCTAGGTCATACTGATCAGACTTTGCAACCAAAAGGAAAAAGAACCATCCCTCCTAGAGGAGAACAGAGAAAACAAAATAAAACTCAGTCTCCTGGAAGACAATACAAAAAACAGAAGCTCAAAATGGAGCTCTTTAAAAAAAACTTGAGAACAGGCTCCACAGGGAAGCAACAGTTCAAACTAATGCTAATACAAGCCAGAATCCAAACAAAACTCCAGATCACCTTGTGAATTAGCTAACGGAATAGCAAGTCCAAAAGGTACGACCCTTAAAGGGATACTAAACACAAATTTTTTCTCTCTTTCATGATTCAAACAGAGCAGGCAATTTTAAAGGGCAAGGGCAAGTCAACCCAAAAAATGTTTTTACTCATACAGATAAAGTTTACTAGGATAAGTAGTTCAAACTGTAGCCCATTTTCGCAAAATATATAGTTTTCAAGTAAAATTACTTACAACACGTCCCTCGGCCGTTTTGAAATAGCCGCCAGCCCCCTCCTCTCTATTTCGTCATCCCAATCTTCCTTCCTTTTCTGCCAGTGATCGCAGTAACTTTGCGATCCTCCGTGTTCTTGTTTTTGGCGCATGCGCAATGCGCCGATTTTAGTGAAGGGGGCCTTTTGAAGCAGAAACTAAAAATAACTGCTCAGTATGAAAGCGGTTCCTATATGCGGCGGACCAGTGGGCTTTTACCGGTCACAGAGCAGTTCCTACTTCTGCATAGGATTGTAATAGGTATGTGAAGGTATTGAATAGCAATGATCACAAACCAGCAGGACCCCAGCAGAAGAAATTGCAACAACCATACCTAATTTTGTAGTCATGTTGAAAAACATTACATATCTGTCAGGGTGCCAGGAATCAGACAGACAAGAAGTGCAAAAATAATCACACCTTTATTAATAGCAAAAAATAATAAAAAGTCCACAAGTCAAATGACAAGCCAGGAGTCAAAACCAGAGATGGTAGTCAGACGAGCAGAGTCAGGAGCCAAAGCGAATAGTCAGACGAGTCGGAATCAGGAACAAGCCAGGAATCAGGAAGTATGTCAGGCAGCCAGGTAATACACAGGAACTCTCACAAACAGGTCTGAGACAACGCAAAGGCAAAGCATACTGAATAGAGGCCCTTTAAATAACAAGTGATGACATCACAATTCTGAGACTGCATCCTGTCTCACACGGATGATGCACACCAGTCTGGCCATAAAAGGAAGTGCAGAAAATGAGCAGCATCCCCCACAATGCACCATAGTCAGCAAGAGAGGTGAGTAAAATGGCTGCCAGCAGCACATGGCAAACAAAACAGGGAAATAACCCTATCTCGCTGAAAATTCCCCTGCACTCTGCCTTATCTATGTAATTTACATGAACGTGTATCCTCTTTAAACTGTCCTCTGCTTGTCACCTTTCTGGAGTCAATAAAACATGGAATATGGACAGTACCCACTACTTGTCACCTTCCTCATTATCACCCATTTGTGGTCAGTTTAATAATATGTGGTATAGATATTGCCTGATGCTTAGCATACCTTTGTATGCAGTATAACTCTGTGTTGCCATATGCCTGTCACCTGTCTGGTTAATACACTCTGCCAGGTCAGTGTCACCAGACTACTCACCATGAGATGAATCCCACAGCCCCATATCTTGTAATGTGAATGTGAAAGAGGCAGAATGAGGACAATCAGCACAGATTCAGAATATAACCCAGAAAGGGAAGCTTTGACATCTACAGGCTGCTCTCACATTGCTCACTGCTGTCTGTGTGTAACTTGTGTTCCCATGCAGGGAGTGGGCTAAGGTGGGGCTTTACTGACTTTCACTGTCAGCCAAAC